>NC_090750.1:104793993-104879868 GCF_036898095.1 Palaemon carinicauda
CTAGGGTTGTAGCTTGGCTGGTTGAATCAGTAGAACTTCAAAAGTTCAAAGTTGGAGCAAATGCTTTTTTGTTGACCAGGCGGACATAGTCTTTTTATAGTTTATTTATGACATATTTGTTTTTGATGTTGTTGATAGTTTATTATATGACATGTCTGTTTTGACGTTGTTTCTTATTTTAGAAGGATTTATTGTTAATTTGTTCTCTTCATTTATTTATTTCCTTATTTCCTTTCCTCACTGGGCTATTTTTCCCTGTTGGAGCCCCTGGGCTTATAGCATCTTGCTTTTCCAACTAGGGTTGTAGCTTGGATAGTAATAATAATAATAATAATAATAATAATAATAATAATAGTAATAATGATAATAATTACTGTAGATCTACGAAAGCTGAGAGGTTTTGCGATTGCGATACATAAAATGTTGAAATTTTTTATTTTTATCCTCTTTCACCAGCTAGGAATAAATAATAAACATTTATTTATCTTAATTTTATATTTATTATAATAATATTTTATAAAATAATTGTAAGATATTAATAGTTTAGTTATAATATCATTTGTATCCAATCGCAGTAATCTACAGGTTCAGGTTCCGGGGTGAGGCATAGCCTTTACAACGGCGCCTCTAACGCTTATCTTCTTGTACTGTTTTGTCTTTTCTTCCACATTATGTTCAATACTTTTTTCTTTTCTATATTTGTTTCACTAAATAAAAATAATCCTACTATTTTCTTTGGGTCTTCCTCGTGTGGTTGTTGTAGCTCAATTACTTTATTCCTTTCTTTTCTATATTCCTGGCAAAATAACAAAAAATGTATCAAATCTTCCTCCTCATTTTCACAAAAATTATAGTTTATATTCCCTCCATTGTGTCTATTTACAATATTTAGTTTTAACGTATTAGTTCTTGCTCTAAAAAATATCACTGAAGCAAATGTATTGTCATAAATTAACTCTTCCTTAATTTCTTTCTTCCACGTTCTATATATTTCTAAGCTCACTTTACTTTCTATTTCTTCTTTCCACTTTTCAGTATCCCACTTTCTGGTTTCCGTTTTTATTTCTGCCTTGTTCATTCTTCTTATTTGTCTTATACCTAAACTTAATTCTTCCAAATACTTTGCAGGTTGTTTCCACCATCTTCCTTCTTTTTCTTGAATATCCTGGATAATCATTTTCAGTATTTCCTTCTTTCCATTCAGGGTACGATTTAAGTACTGCAGCTTCCCATCCATCACCCTTGCTTTCATAGAAGATGCACCTATCTCCCCTCTTAGAGCAGTATTAGCTGTGCTTTTAGTGGCACCTAAAATCTTCCTATATACCCCATTCTCTATTCTTTGTAGTTTCTCTATTTCAGTTTCTGTTAGATTTATAACATTTGTTCCATACAAAATAGATGGTAAAGCAATACTTTTCCAGAACGTTTTTCCTATCATCACTTTATTGCAACTTTTCTCTATAACTGTATATGTTAGATTAGCTAATTTTTGTGCCTTTTCCATCATTACCCTTTTCTGAGTTTTAAATATATTCCTATTATTATCTAGCTTTATTCCTAAGTAGGTTAATCTTTCTACTACTTTGATTCCCTCTATGTTATCTGGCTTTTCTTTCATATTGTAAATCATAATATTACTCTTCTCTTTATTAATTTCCAACCCACATTTTTTACTAGTTTCTACTAATATCTGAATGTTACGCTTAGCATTATGTATATCATGTGCAATTATTAAGGCATCATCTGAAAAAAATAATGATTCTATCTTTATTAATTGAGTTCTGAAACCGTTTCCTTCCTCTTCTATTTTCTTCATGACAATATACGTAATCAGTTTAAAAAGTGAAGTTGATCCTGTGCAACCTTGTTTAATTCCACTTGTAACCTCCATTTCTTGTTCTATACCTTCTCCTAAGTCAATGCCCGTAGTATCTCCTTGATAAATAGGCCTATTTGCAATTGCACTTATGATTTTGGTGTTAATTTTATATTATTTTAAAACTTCTATTAATACCTCCCTCTTTACAGAGTCAAATGCTTTGCTAAAGTCTATCGCAGTTACTATTAGAGGTTTCTTGTTACTATAGCTCTCTTCCACACAATACTGTAATATAAAGATATTGTCCTCTATCCTGCCTCCACCTGTAAATCCTGCTTGACATTCATTGTCTTCTTCATTCATTCATATGTGGTCTTCTATTTCCTCTTTCACCATCATCATGAATATTTTATAAGAAATATTTAATAGAGCTATGGGTCTTAAGTCTTTTGCCATTGGCCTTCTTTTCTTTTCAATCATCTTTGTTCTTGACTTCTTCCACATATTTGGTTTTTCTTTTTCGTCCAACTCATTTTGATAACATTTCTGTAAGGTTTCAAGACATATTTTGCTTTTTCCTAGTGCCTTATATAGTTCGGGTTTTAGGCCATCTGGTCCTGCCGCTTTTTTTGTCTTTAATTTTCCCAGGCAATTCTTTACTTTTTCTGTTGTGATTTTTGGATTTTTCATTGGTTTTATTTTCCCTTTTGTTACCATTACAAGGTCATAGTGTTCCCTAAGTATGTCCGGGATGTTATATTCATCTATTCTTGTTGTATCTTCCTGATGTGCTATTTCATTTTCATATTCTATCTGTTTTTCTTCATTCCAAACTGAGTCTATTTTATTTTCATGCTTACAATATATAGTTTTCCAGTACTTGATTAATTCCTCTTTTGTTTCTTCCTTATTTAGCCTATTTCCTTGTTCTCCATAAAGTTGTATAACTTTGCCATGGGCTTTCTGTCTGTTCCTTATTCTATCAATATTCTCCCAGAGTTTTTTATTTTTATCCATTTTTATTTCTTCTGTTATCTTTTTATCTAATATAGTAATTTCCTTCTTTATCGTTTCTTGCACTTCCCTCTTCTTTTGATCATATCTTTCTTGTAATACATATTTTTACTTCGATATTAGATTAATTTCTTTTCTTTCTGTTCAAATCCTTCCTTCTCTTTATGCCTTTTCTTATTTCATTGTTCATCCAGGGTTGCTCATGTACCTTCTCTTCATTGAGGACTTTCCTTTTATATAGTCTTGCCAATTTTTCTTCTGCAGCCTCTTCTATTATTAGGTCCATTCCTTCTATTCTGTCTATTTGTCTATCTCTTACAATTTCCTCTACTCTTGTAGTGTATTCTCTTGAACTATTTTCATCTGTCCTAAAGTATTTTACTTCCTCCCATCTTCCTTTATTAAAATTTTTATTCTGGTCACTCATGAATTCCAGTTCTATAGTGATCGGATGATGATCTGAGATGCCAAAGTTCAATTTTTTCATCGTCTATATTAATTTCCCTAAAGTTTTTATACATTTGTTCATTTACTAGTTTACTAGTACGTAGTCTATTACACTTTTTTGTTGGAGTCTTTCCCATGTATAAATCCCTTTACATCTTAAATCTCCTTTCAATAGGACTAACCCATGGTCATTCATCCAATCGAGAATCATTTCCCCGTTCCTGTCTAAATTCTATTTCCCAATAGCATCAGTTGATGAAGCTAAAAGAAAGATACATGAAATAATGAATGACATTAAGGCTTGGATGTTAACAAAAAAGCTCAAGCTCAATGAAGATAAAAGTGAATGGACTGAGCCAAAATTAATCAAAATATCTAAAAGAATGCCTGAATAAACTAGAAATAGAAACAAATGTTAACATAAGACACATGACTGACAAACATAGACTATCTGAACCAAGAACAAATAGTAAATTTGGTGAAAGGGCTTTTAGCTACTGAGCGCCTAGACATTATAATAAACTACCAACTGAAATGAAGGACCTAAAGGGGGCAACTGAATTTAAGAAGAAACTAAAGACATTACTTTTCACAGGATCATATAATTTAGAAGATGCTACAATCAAAGAATTGTATAAGTTATAATGAAAATGTTTCGTTAGATTATAGCTATTCACTCCGCAAAATAAGTTTGCGGCCACTCTTTTGCATAACAGATAGCTTGCAAAGCTCCTAAGCTTAAACCTATTACTGTAATTAGGCTTATCTTTTACCATAAAAATATCGTTAATGCAGTTTTTAATCTTTATTTTTTTTTCCATTCTAGCGTGATATCAGATAGAATAACATCTTTCTATCATTGTAATTAGAATTTAGTTCTTTAATGTAGAGTAACAACTTTTAGATAAAAGGAAGAAGAGGAAGCGTCGACCACCCGCACGATGTAAACAAAGCTTCAAATCAAACTTCAAATCAAACAGTAGTTTTGAAGCCGATCTTGATACGTATATCTTTGCATATAGTGACGCGTGTCTTTGCTAATAAGCAAATATATTTTATTAATAGTGAAAAGAATACTCTACGATCTGCGTTTTTAAAGCAGTCTGAAGCAATTCAAGATCTTTGGTGGACCAAAATCGAGACAGAAAGGAAAGGTAACGTGGAAAATGGCATGGTGGCAAGCGATTCTTTTCATATTGTCAATTTGATTTCCTTTGTGAAATAATATTTATCTTGGTCCTTCATACGATATTATGGAGCTAGTTTTAAGATTTTACGTAATATTTAGTTTTACATTGTCAGGAAGGAGCTGGTTTGGAAGCATCCTCAGGATTGAGACTTAGTGTTAGGGTAAGCAGAGGATAGGCCAGTCCAATGGGGGTCCAGAAGGGTTCATATGACCCCCTGGTAGGTAAGGATGTAAGGATATGGCTCCTAGGTTAGGGTAAGGGGGGAAATATCTTAAGGTTAAATTGTGTTCTTGTGTTTGATTCCTTTTTAAAAATTTTTTTTTTCAGTAATCCAATATAGAACTTTAAAATGACTTAAATAAGATAAATATGGCTTTCTCCCAGTTATTTGCACTAAACTAGTTCAAAGTAATCCACAAATACATCAGAAACACATCATATTTTCTTCATTAGGAATATTGTGCTTCAGTAAATATTTACCCACATTTTAATTACTGACGTGGTCTGTACCAATTAACTACAAAAGCTTCATATAAAACTTGAGTGGTAACTTAACCCTTTTACCCCCAAAGGACGTACTGGTACTATTCACAAAAGCCATCCCTTTACCCTCATGGACGTACCAGTACGTCCTTGCAAAAAATTGCTATAAATTTTTTTTTTTCATATTTATGATACTTTTTTGAGAAAAATCAGGCATTTTCCAAGAGAATGAGACCAACCTGACCTCTCTATGACAAAAATTAAGGTTGTTAGAGCAATTTTTAAAAAATATACAGCAAAATGTGCTGGGAAAAAAATAACCCCCTGTGGGTTAAGGGTTGGAAATTTCCAAATAGCCGGGGGGTAAAAGGGTTAATATTGTAAATTAAAGCTAACATTAAGATTTTAATTATCTTGAAGATAAAAAGAAAAAGATTTGACAAGCAAATTCTCGGAACATTTTATGCAAAGGAAGACCGCAATTTAAAAGGGAAATTTGGAACTGCCAAAAACCCTTTGGAGCCTTTGTATATCAGCGGCCAGATCCTCATGCTTCCATAAAAAATGGAAATCTGCTAAACTAAACTTTCCCCCCTAACCTAACCTACAAGCTGTGTCCTTACCTACTTATCTAACTTAGGGATAACGCCCCCACTGCGACCCCCCTTAATTATAAGTCGGCCGCTATCATACATACACCATAACGCTTTTAATATTTGATTATCATTTTAAGGTTTAGGCTTGTATAATCACATGGTCAAGAAAGAATTCAATGTGTGTCTACGGGTTAGAGTTGTATATAAAGGACGTGATGTCACAGATAAAATTGACCGGAGAATTATTGCGTCTTTGATTGGCCAGACAGTACTGTATTGGTTCCCTCTCTGGTTATGGCTCATTTTTCCTTTGCCTAAACATTATTATTATTATTATTATTATTAATTGCTAAGCTACAACCCTAGTTGGAAAAGCAGAATGCTATAAACCCAGGGGCCCCAACAGGGAAAATAGCCCGGTGAGGAAAGGAAACAAGTAAAATTAAAATATTTTAAGGACAGTAACAACATTGATATAAATAATTCCTATGTAAACTATAAAAACTTTAACAAAACAAGAGGAAGAGAAATTAGATAGAACAGTGTTCCCGAGTGTACCCTCAAGCAAGAGAACTCTAACCCAAGACAGTGGAAGACCATGGTACAGAGGCTATGGTACTACCCAAGACAGTGGAAGACCATGGTACAAAGGCTATGGCACTACCCAAGACTAGAGAATAATGGTTTGATTTTGGAGTGTCCTCCTAGAAGAGCTGGTTACCATAGCTAAAGAGTCTCTTCTACCCTTACCATGAGGAAAGTAGCCACTGGACAATTACAGTGCAGTAGTTAACTCCTTGGGTGAAGAAGAATTGTTTGGTAATCTCAGTGTTGTCAGGTGTATGAGGACAGAGGAGAATCTTTAAAGAATAGGCCAGACTATTCGGTGTATGTGTAGGCAAAGGGAAAGAACCGTAACCAGAGAGAAGGATCCAATATAGTACTGTCTGGCCAATCAAAGGACCCCATAACTCTCTAGCGGTAGTATCTCAACGGGCGGCTGGTGCCCAGGCCAACCTGCTACCTACTAAATAGTCTGGCCTGCTTGTTCCAATTTTTCCTCTATCCTCAGACACCTGACAACGCAGATTAATTAACAATTCTTCTTCCCTCAAGGGGTTAACTAATGCACTTGAATTGTTCAGTGGCTTCTTTCCTCTTGTGAGGGTAGGAGAGATTCTTTAGCTATGGTAAGCAGCTCTTCTAGGAGAAGATCACTCCAAATTCAAACCATTGTTCTATGGGGAAGGAATTGCAATTGCGCAGTGTTAATCGCCCGGACCCGTCTACTTTGACTAAGTATTGGTTATGTTGTCTTGTTTCCACGACGATACCTGTTCTCTCCCATCGTCCCCTGGCATTGCCTGCCTGATTCTGCAGCCGGACCCGGTCTCCTGGTTTCAGAGGCGGCAGCTGCCGGGTGTTGGGTGTCAATTTGTCTACCTGCTTGGCGAATCGGTATCGCAGGGCTTCCTCTTGGCATTCCCATGTGTCCCACCATATTGGGTGGACTGCTGGATTGGAGAAGACCTGCGTCTCAGGCGCCACAGGTAGCAGATCCTTGAGGTTTTTTCCGAATATGATCTGGGATGGTGACATGCCGGTTTCCTGGTCTGGTGTGTTCCTGTATTGGAGTAGGCCTGCTGCTACAGCTTCAGTATCTAGGCTGCCGTACGTATCGGTGTGTAATGTCAGGAGGCGTTTCATGGACTTGACTGCTGCCTCCGCCCGCCCATTTGACTGGGGGAGGTACGCAGAGGAGAGACGGTGTCTGACTCTCCAGCGCTGCAGTAGGCTCTGGGTCTCCTTTGCAGGGAATTCAGGTCCCCTGTCGTTGCTTAGTTCCTGAGGCACTCCGAAGGTAGCGAAGTAGCGCAGGATAGCTTTGGTGAAATCCCTGGCCCCTGCACTCGATGTCACAATGTAGGGCCAACCATTGAATATGTTGACGATGACCAGGTAGCCAGTGCCTTTCATTTTGAAGAAATCCGCTGCAATGGCCTGAAATGGTTGGGTTGGGACGCTCGGTTGTGTCGGCGGCATGCGTGGTTGTGAGAGTGACATCCCCCAACATGCTTGGCAACAGTTCCTTGTGTTTTCGATGTCCTTTGTGAGTCCTGGCCAAAACACAGAACCCTGAGCTCTGTTTTACATTTTGTTAGTTCCTTGGTGGGCCGCGTTTAGGGCTCTCAACATCTCACCCCGTAGTGCCGATGGTATCAGGACTCTTTTATCCATCATGATGACGCTATCCACTGTCGACAGCCTGTCCCAGTACTGCCAATATGGTTGTAGCTCTTCAGTTAGTTCGTCCCTTGTAGATGGAAACCCGTTTTCAATGAATGGTATCAGACATTGCAGGCAGGGGTCCACAGCGGTGCATCCTTTGACTCTTTCCCATGTCACAGCTCCGATTGAGTCCGTTATCAACCATACCACTGCTATCACAGCAGCTTCCAGGTCGTCTAGGTGGTTGGGTGTCGAGCGAATGGCATTTAAAGCCATTATCACCTCCGATGTGTTTGGCTGTGTATTGGGTGAAGGGTTCCTCGATGTGGCGTCTGCTACGGGTATGTCTTTTCCTGGCACGTGAATGATTCGGTATCTCCACCTCAGTGTTCGCTGCTTGAGTCAGAAGAGCCTTGGGTTCGTGATGGTGTCTAGTTCTTTGTCCCCTAGAATTTTCACGAGTGGCTTGTGGTCCGTTGCCATTATCAAGTCTTTGCACCCCATGGTGAAGAATCGGCTGTCCTCGAGTGCCCATGCTACGGCAATTGGTGCATACCGCTTTTCTGCGTCCTTGAGAAATCTCGATCCTGCTAGGGTGGTCTTCCAGCCATCTGGGCAACATCCTGGTGTGAGGGCCTCGCATGTACAGTACAGTGTTTCTGACGCAGCCAATACCCGATTCCGACTTCTGACCAATCTGGGTTAAGGCATGTTGGCTTGTCTGGGTTGAAGATCTCGACCCCCTTCTGGATTTTGCGTATAATTGCTGCCTTCGACCTATCGAATGCGTTCTCAAGTTCTGGGCCCCACTGGAAGCGTACCATTGGGCTGTGTAGGGGCCTGAACGGTTCCATTAAGTCAGTTGTTGTGCCATAGTGTGATACCTGGTTTACAAGTCCGAACCATGCCCGAATGTGTGTGATGTTCTTTGGTCTTGGGAACGTTGCAATTGCATTCAGGTATTTTGGTAAGGGTTTTACATCCGTTTCTCCAACCTGGAATCCTGCAAAGTTCACCTCTGTAGATGAGAATTGAAACTAGGCTGGGTTGAGAATGATGCCGTTCCTTCCTACGAGTTCCAAGTAATTTATGACGCGCCACCAGTGTTCCTGTAAGTTTGAGTCCCACAGTAAGGTGTCATCGACGCATTTTGTCTTTCTTGGGACGTCCGCAATAATCGCATCATATTGTTGTGTATACGCGTCCTGTGATGCGAGAAAGCCCATGGGTGCGCGGCGGTAGCAGAATCGTCCCTACTCAGTGAGGAAAGTAGTCTTGTGTCTGTCCTCTTTGCGGATATCAATGGAGTGAAATATGTTCCATGCGTCAGTAACCGTTTTATATACAGTAGGAGGTACTGCTCTGGCTTGCTTTATGGGTGGGTTGGTGTGATGAGTTTTTCAAATGCAATGTCGATTTAGGGGCTGTAAGTCCACAGTGCGGCTTGGTGCCATCTTTTTTTTTGTGTGAGAACCATGTTGTGTAGCCAGGTCACTGGTGTGTTAGGTGGTACGGGTTCAATCACTCCCGGTGCTACGTCTCTTTCCAGTTGGGCCGCCACCTCTTTTTGCCAGTGTACCGGTATGTTTGGGGGTCTCTTTGTCACCGTCGGTTCTGCCTGAGGGTCGATGATCCGTCTCTCCAAAGGTGGTCCGGTCATTGTTGGCAGTGGTTGGTGTGGACACGTGTTGAAGGTTGACGATGCATATCGTTCCAGTAGCCACGCTTTCATATTTTCGGTAAACTCTGCTGACGGTTTGAATGGCAGGTTGACTGGTTGCCGGGAAGGTGGAGTGTGGCGTGGACATCCGCACTGCGAGCGAGTTGTCGCTGTGGGACTTCCCTACATTTAGGCATACTGTACTGCGACCCTGCCAGTGGCACCAGTTGTCGGTGTCCGTGACATGCACTGTGGCAGTTGTTGTGATGTGCGCTCTTTGCTCATTCTTGCCTGATAGTATGAGGTGTATGGAGCCGAGCACATTGATTTCCTGGTTGTTGGATGCGTAGATGCGTCTGTTAGCTGGCCTGAGGTGTTGCTGGTGTAGACTCATATTCAGGCATGTCTGAGCCCCAGAGTCCACAACCGCCATAATGGATGAGGATTTGTTCGACATCTTTTTGTTGTGAGCAGCAGGGTTCCCCGATATGCGGATGGGTATCATTGGGTGAGGTAAAACTTTGTTTGAGGAGTTCATCCCTGACGCATATACTTTGTTGTTTTCCGCTTCTGTTTCCTCTTCTTGCGTGCGATAGAATAACGCCCCTGCTTCAGTACCTGCCGATAATTGCCGCGGCTTCCTTGGCCGTTGGACATTTTCCCTCCAGCATACTAGGCACGACTTGAACTCCTTTACTTTGCCTCTCACTTTTCCGAACTTTGGAGTGAGGCGTCCGCACTGGCAACGAAACTGATGTCTTGAGGTGTCTTGTTCGTCACCCTTTTTCGGTTTGGTTGAGAAGGGTGTGTGTTCGTTGTCATTTTCGCTTGTTTCCTGTACCCGCTGGCTGATACTGATGGGTTTGCACTTGACGTGGCCCGGCTAGCTGTTTCTTGGCTGTCGATGAGTGTTACCGTTTCGCTTAGTGTCTTGTTATCGACCTCTGGAGTTCCAAACACATCTCTTTTGATTTCTTCATCTGCGAGGCCGTTTACCAGGATCAACTTCACAATCTCCTCTGTGTAGTCACATGTAAATGTCTCTGTGTAGGTGTTGGACTTGCAGGCGCTGGTGACGATCCACTGACACACATTGGCCACCCTGCGCAACCTTGCCACATATTGCCTTACAGGTTCACCAGGGACCTGAGTGGTTTGTAGTAGGGTCGTCCTCCGTACGCTTAAGGCCACACTCAGTACTGCCAGACGTTTTATTGGCGCTAGTACGTCCACCTCGGTCTTTGTTGCGATGGCGAGGTCCTCTCTGAATAGGGCAGGTTCAAGTTCTGGTTCACAACATGCGAGCAGGTGAGCTGTTGTCTGGTTAGGTGCTAAAGACGTTCCATCGCGAAACATTTCCCACCGCCTTGTGAAAGCAGCCCAGTCATCTTCGCCGATGCCTTCTTTCAGTAACGGGCGGTTAATTTTTGGGTGTTTCTGGCGTGACGAGTTTTCGTCATGCTTATTCTTCTGATGTAATTGCATGAGTGCTATGCTCGTTGTCATATCATCCGACTGCTTCACCTCCGTGCACCCAGGAGCCTCACACCTCAATGACGTGGCCATGTCTGTATGTCCTGCGTTCTTGTCTACAATATTTCTTCAAACATGGTCAATAAGACATTCGTGCATTTGATGACTTTACTTGAGGTACATGCAACGAATGTTTGAAGCTGAAAAAATAAATGTACGTAATTACACACTTGTAATGGTTAGAAAATAAAATAGGCTACCATACCTGTGATAGGCCATCCTTCTACATACATATCTATACATATAAATATGACCTTCCTCTGACATGCATGGAAATGGGATATGCACTGTCATATATATTAATCTATGTGTGTAAACTGTGATGCGTGCTTATATTTACTGCCAGACCTGCATAAACTTACTCATTGGGAGAACTGTAAAATGTACCCATGATTGGCCTATCCAAATGTATGACTCTCATGAGGCTGCTATGTAGCCCGAAATATAAATAAAACATAATGTCCCCTCTGGGCTCATGATAATGATGCACCGTCTTATACTATTACTTACAAATAAACCAAGATAATATTCCTATGATCATTGTAGTATAACAGTTCCGGTAGCTGAGGCTTCCCTCGTGAATCTGTTTATATCCCTGTTTACCTTTTGCGCCCCTAGGTGGCGCACATGCCGCTTGCCCGCCAGATTTGACCTGTCCTATCTCATCATTCCACATCCCCAAGTTTTTCAGCTGAGAACCACTTATTGTGTGACATAGTCCTTCAGGTACTCAGGTAGTCGTCTGCATCTGCGTGGTCTTGTGTTGCCTTGAGAGTTTGTTGTGCTTTGTGTTATGGGTGAATTTGGGCTGAGTTTTTCTCTGGTTGGTGACTCGGTTGGCTTGCATTTTGAAGCGTCGGGGACGGACTTGATTATGGTGGGCGACCTGACAGGTGTCTGATCTTCGGCTTTGGGTAGTGTCTGCGTGGGGTTCTCTTCTTGCTGTGTGCCTGGTGGTGTGGGTTTTTCGTGTGGTGTACGACGGTTGTCCTGCACGGGAGTTATGTGCTCTATTGGGTGCATGTGTCTGTGCAGAGCTGGCGAGAGTTGGTGGTCCAACCTTTGATAGTCCTTGTGTATTGCGAAGGAATTGGCGATTGAGCAGTGTTGATCGCCCGGAGCCGTCTACTTTGACTAAGTACTGGTTATGTTGTCTTGTTTCCACGACGATACCTGTTCCCTCCCATCGCCCCCTGGCATTGCCTGCCTGATTCTGCAGCCGGACCCGGTCTCCTGGTTTCAGAGGCGACAGCTACCGGGTGTTGGGTGTCAGTTTGTCTACCTGCTTGGTGAATCGGTAGCGCAGGGGTTCCTCTTGGCGTTCCCATGTGTCCCACCATATTGGGTGGACTGCTGGATTGGAGAAGACCCGCGTCCCAGGCGCCACAGGTAGCAGATCCTTGAGGTTTTTTCCGAATATGATCTAGGATGGTGACATGCCGGTTTCCTGGTCTGGTGTGTTCCTGTATTGGAGTAGACCTGCTGCTACAGCTCCAGTATCTAGGCTGCCGTACGTATCGGTGTGTAATGTCAGGAGGCGTTTCATGGACTTAACTGCTGCCTCCGCCCGCCCATTTGACTGGGGGAGGTACTTAGATGAGAGACGGTGTCTGACTCCCCAGCGCTGCAGTAGTCTCTGGGTCTCCTTTGCAGAGAATTCAGGTCCCCCGTCGGTGTTTAGTTCCTGAGGCACTCCGAAGTTAGCGAAGTAGTGCAGGATAGCTTTGTTGAAACCCCTGGCCCCTGCACTCGATGTCACAATGTAGGGCCAACCATTGAATCTGTCGACGATGACCAGGTAGCCAGTGCCTTTCATTTAAAAAAAATCCGCTGCAATGGCCTGAAATGGTTGGGTTGGGACGCTCGGTTGTGTCGGCGGCATGCGTGGTTGTGAGGGTGACATCCCCCAACATGCTTGGCAACTGTTCCTTGTTGGTGAGTCCTGGCCAAAACACAGCACCCTGAGCTCTGTTTTGCATTTTGTTGGTTCCTTGGTGGGCCGCGTGTAAGGCTCTCAATATCTCACCTCGTAGTGCCGAAGGTATCAGGACTCTTTTATCCATCATGATGACGCTATCCACTGTCGACAGCCTGTCCCAGTACTGCCAATATGGTTGTAGCTCTTCAGTTAGTTCGTCCCTTGTAGATGGAAACCCGTTTTCAATGAATGGTATCAGACATTGCAGGCAGGGGTCCACAGCGGTGCTTCCTTTGACTCTTTCCCATGTCACAGCTCCGATTGAGTCCGTTGTCAACCGTACCACTGCTCTCACATCAGCTTCCATGTCGTCTAGGTGGTTGGGTGTCGAGCGAATGGCATTTAAAGCCGTTATCACCTCCGATGTGTTTGGCTGTGTATTGGGTGAAGGGTTCCTCGATGTGGCGTCTGCTGCGGGTATGTCTTTTCCTGGCACGTGAATGATTCGGTATCTCCACATTAGTGTTCGCTGCTTGAGTCGGAAGAGCCTTGGGTTCGTGATGGTGTCTAGTTCTTTGTCCCCTAGAATTTTCACGAGTGGGTTATGGTCCGTTGCTATTATCAAGTCTTTGCACCCCATGGTGAAGAATCGGCTGTCCTCGAGTGCCCATGCTACGGCAATTGGTGCATACCGCTTTTCTGCGTCCTTGAGAAATCTCGATCCTGCTAGGGTGGTCTTCCACCCATCTGGGCAACATCCTGGTGTGAGGGCCTCGCATGTACAGTACAGTGTTTCTGACGCAGCCAATACCCGATTCCGACTTTTGACCAATCTGGGTTAAGGCATGTTGGCTTGTCTGGGTTGAAGATCTCGACCCCCTTCTGGATTTCACGTATAATTGCTGCCTTCGACCTATCGAATGCGTTCTCGAGTTCCGGGTCCCACTGCGAGCGTACCTTTGGGCTGAGTAGGGGCCTGAACGGTTCCATTAAGTCACTTGTTCTGCTATAGTGTGATACCTGGTTTACTAGTCCGAACCATGTCCGAATGTCTGTGATGTTCTTTGGTCTTGGAAACGTTTCAATTGCGTTCAGGTATTTTGGTAAGGGTTTTACATCCGTTTCTCCAACCTGGAATCCTGCAAAGTCCACCTCTGTAGATGAGAATTGGAACTTGGCTGGGTTGAGAATGACTCCGTTCCTTCCAACGAGTTCCAAGTAATTTATGATGTGCCACCAGTGTTCCTGTAAGTTTGAGTCCCACAGTAGGGTGTCATCAACGCATTTTGTCTTTCTTGGGACGTCCGCAATAATCACATCATATCGTTGTTTGTATGCATCCTGCGATGCGAGAAAGCCCATGGGTGCGCGACAGTAGTGTAATGGTCCCTGCTCAGTGAGGAAAATTGTCTTGTGTCTGTCCTCTTCGTGGATATCAATGGAGTGAAATCCGTTCCATGCGTCAGTGACCGTTTTGTATACACTAGGAGGTACTGCTCTGGCTTGCTTTATGGGTGGGATGGTGTGATGTGTTTCTCGAACGCAATGTCGATTTAGGGGCTGTGAGTCCACAGTGCAGCGTGGTGCCATCTTTTTTTTTTTGTGTGAGAACCATGTTGTGTAGCCAGGTCACTTGTGTGTTGGGTGGTACGGGCTCAATCACACCCAGTGCTACGTCTCTTTCCAGTTGGGCCGCCACCTCTTTTTGCCAGTGTACCGGTATGTTTGGGGGTCTCTTTGTCACCGTTGGTTCTACCTGAGGGTCGATGATCCTTATCTCCATGGGTGGTCCGGTCACTGTTGGCAGGGGCTGGTGTGGACACGTGCTGAAGGTTGACGATGCATATCGTTCCAGTAGCCACGCTTTCCTATTTTCGGTAAACTCTGCTGACGGTTTGAACATCAGGTTGGCTGGTTGCCGGGAAAGTGGAGTGCGGCGTGGGCATCCGCACTCTGCGAGGGAGTTGTTGCTCTGGGACCCTTCGTTTAGGCATACTGCGACCCTGCCTGTGGCACCAATCCTGGGGAAATCATGGTCGATGATGCCAAGCTTCGTCATAGCTGCTCAGCTGATGTAAAACTTGTTGTCGGTGTCCGTGACACGCACCGTGTCAGTTGTTGTGATGTGCGCTCCTTGCTCATTCTTGCCTGATAGTATGAGGTGTATGGAGCCGAGCACATTGATTTCCTGGTTGTTGGCTGCGAAGATGCGTCTGTTAGCTGGCCTGAGGTGTTGCTGGTGTAGACCCATATTCAGGCACGTGTGAGCCCCGGAGTCCGCGACCGCCATAATGGTTGAGGATTTGTTTGGCATCTTTTTGTTGTAAGCAGCAGGGTTCCCCGATATGCGGATGGGTATCATTGGGTGAGGTAAAACTTCGTTTGAGGAGTTTATCCCTGACGCGTATACTTTGTTGTTTTCCGCTTCTGTTTCCTCTTCTTGCGTGCGATAGAATAACGCCCGTTTCAGTACCTGCCGATAATTGCTGCGGCTTCCGTTGCCGTTGGACATTTTCCCTCCAGCATTCTAGGCACGACTTGAACTCCTTTACTTTGCCTCTCACTTTTCCGAACTTTGGAGTGAGGCGTCCGCACTGGCAACGAAACTGATGTCTTGAGGTGTCTTGTCCGTCACCCTTTTTCGGTGTGGTTGAGGGGGGTTGAATTGAAAATATATTAAAATTAATAATTCGTGCTTTTCGTAAAACGGATATTTGAATTATGCATAATTTTCGTATTTGTATTTTAATAAAACTTTTTATAGAAAGAGGAAAAATATCTTAGGTCACGATTTTTGAAAAATAGATTTTGGAAAAAAAAAATTAATATAACTATTTGGTTTTGAAATTAGGGTTGCAGCTTAGCTTGTAATAATGACAACAACAACAATAACAACCACTTGGATTGTATCGAATTAACTTGTCGTAATATAGATGTATGGAAATGAATTTCTTCAACATGATATTTGGGGAAAAATTTTGTGTTAATTTTGATGAATTTAAAACGTTCGACTTGATTCTAATGCAGTCTCCCCTATTACAATTTATCAATTAATAAGAAGAGGTCATTATGAAGGTAAATAGCCTTTATTTTATAATGTATTTATCCATATTTTGGCAGTTTTTTTTGGCGTAGCTCGGGTGAGAGAGATGATGAAATTATGCTGTTTTCAATATTAAACTTACCCGATAATCATGTAGCTGTCAACTCCGTTGCCCGACAGAATTCTATGGAGGGATACGCCAGCTATCACAATACTAGAAGGGGGTGTACTCACCAGCGCCACCTGTGGCCAGGTACTATAGTACTTCTTGTTGACACCTCCTCAATTTTTCCTCTGTCGTGCTTCCGGCAAGACGTTCTGGGATACGCTTATGATCTTGGAGTATTTTCACGGCTTTTGGTGAAGTATTTCTCTCAGATTTCGGCTGTCGCTTTACTGGAAAACTTCTATATTAGCTTAGATAGCTATTATTTAGTCCTGATTAACGGTTAACGATCTTTTGCTTGATTTGGAATCCCCACTTGGCTAACTCTTTTGATTCAAGATGTCTGACATTTCACAAGCCCCACCCCATAGACGATGTAGGTCTTGTAATAGGCGTATTCCGAAGGCCTCGGTAGATCCTCACACCGCTTGTTCTGACTGTAGGGAAAGGCCCTGTCAGTTAGAAGATCGATGTGAGGAATGCGCCGGACTTTCGGAACTTGATTTTGTCCGATTTCTTAAGTATTCAACCAAGTTAGAGAGAGAGAGAGTTAGGAGGAGTTCTTCTCGCTCTTCACTTTTTTCCTCACCTCATGATCCCCTACCTTTTCCTCCCCCTGTAGTGGCTACCCCCGAACCTACTATTTGCCCTCAACCTGATATGTCTGTTGTTTTGCGTGCCATTCAGGCTTTAGGTGACAAAGTAGAGTCAGTGGTTAGTGATCATAAGTCTCTTATGGCCGAAGTCAAGGAACTTAAGGTCAAGAGTGCAGTGGGTGGTATTAGTGCCAGTGCTGTGACGAGTGCTAGTGTCAGTGCAGTGCCAAGTGCTAGTGTCAGTGTCAGTGTGGTGCGTGAGGGTACTTCTGTGCGTGCCAGTCGTCCTCCCAGTCCGGGACCTCTTGCAAGCTCCCAAGCCCAGGGGAGAAGCAATGTCGAAGGGCAAAAGGGTTCAGCAGGCCTTGATCGGCGCACAGAAGTATCCTCGGTGGTTGCGGGCGTGTCTTCCAGAGACCGTCACTCCCACCTGCAGACGATTGAGCCCGTCTTTTACTCGTCTGCTGAAGAATTGTCAGGGAAGAAACGTTGGACTCAGGTCTCAAGACCACTCAAACGCAGAGTCCAGACCTCAAGAGCTCAACCTGGCTGCAGTCATTGGATCAGCTCTGACTCGCCGCAGTCATCAGTTGAATGCACTCCTCCTAAGAGGAGTAAGGTGCTGCCGCAACAGACCTCTGCTGTTAAGGCTTTACCTCAGCAGACCTTAGTGTCTGCCGACCCCAAGTTGACTCTACTGCAGTCCATGCAGTCACAACTTGCGGTCTTGATGCGTGAGTGTCAGGCTGAGAAGGTTACACCTCCTCCTGCGATCGCTCCGCCTAACCGCAGTACTGCCTGCCAGGCGTACGATGTTGAGGCTCCTCAGGATACCTTACCACGCTCTGAGTTGACTGTTTCCAGTGGTGTGCAGCTCCCTCCGCCTTCCTTAAGGCAACCTCAGCAATGGGAACAGGAACCTTATACCTTACTTCCTCCGCTTCCACTTGCAGTTCCACCAGTGAGGCAACACTCTCTTGAGGTACAACAACCTCTCCCATCCATGAGTCAGACTCCTCAGCTCTCGCTGCAGCGAGCTCAACCCTTCTCAAGGCAAGCACCTCAACACCTTAGCCTTGCGCCTCAGGAACCTCAACTCGCGAGACAATTACTGCGTTCTGCGCAGCCACTACCTCATCGCTCACAGCTCACACCTCAGGAACCTCAACTCGTTCCTCAGGAACCTGCTACTGCGCATCTACCAACCACACAGCAAGCGCAACTCTTGAGTTCAGACACTCATGCCAGGAGTCAGCCGCCTCCACCCATGCGCCTACCTTCTGCTACTTCTTTTGATCAGCCTTTGCAGCCTGAGCCTCAGGTGTTCCCTCAACAGAGTCTTGAGGAGGAAACCACAAGTATTGTTGTTCCAGCTCGTGCTGATTCTGCTGTTCAGCATACCTTACCTATCTCTTCGCTACACTCTGGTGATGAGGTTTCTGATGATGAGGCTGCACACCTGGATCCCTCATCAGACGTGGATGAATCCAAGTCTTCTCCGCCTCCTATTGACTTTCGTAAGGTCTTGGCTCTTTTTAGAGAGGTATACCCAGACCACTTTGTCTCTGCTATCCCCCGCTCTCCGCCATCTGAGTTTTCGCTGGGCATGCAGCCAGCTAAGTCTACATATACTAAGCTCGTCTTAGCAAGGTCCTCTAAGAGAGCGTTAAGGATTTTAGGGGAGTGGTTGCAGTCTAAGCAACAACTTGGAAAGACTTCGTTTATGTTTCCTCCGACTAAGCTCACTTCTAAAGCGGGCGTTTGGTATGCCACAGGAGAGGAACCAGGCTTGGGAGTACCTGCCTCTGCCCAGGCTGACTTCTCAAGTCTGGTAGACTCTCCTCGTAGAACAGCAATGAGGCGCTCTAAGGTTTGCTGGACCTTCTCAGACCTTGATCACTTCCTGAAGGGTGTTTTTAGAGCATTTGAGATGTTCAACTTCCTAGACTGGTGCCTGGGGGCCCTCAGCAAGAAGACCTCCCCTGCGGACAAGGATTCTGCCATGCTCTTAATGTCCTGCATGGATAAGGCCATTAGGGATGGATCTGGCGAGCTTGCATCGATGTTTGTGTCAGGGGTTCTTAAGAAAAGGGAGCAGCTTTGTACCTTCCTTTCCTCCAGCATCACACCTTGTCAAAGGTCTCAACTCCTTTTCGCTCCGCTCTCGAAGTTCCTTTTTCCCGAAGAGCTTGTTAAGGACTTGTCTGCTGCCCTGATACAAAAGGACACCCATGATCTTGTGGCCTCATCGGCTCGTAAGACTAAGGTTGCTACCTCAGTCCCCAGGACTTATCGCACCCTAGTGGCTGATACTCCTGCTACGAGGTTCATTCCGCCCTTTCGTGGTAGAGCCCCCAGCCGAGGAAGCTCCCGTCCAGACTCTTCCAGGAGCAAGTCTAGGAAAGGTTCCAAGGCTTCTAAAGGAAAAAACTGACTCTCCTCATCTCCAGACAGCAGTAGGAGCCAGACTCAAGATCTTCTGGCAAGCCTGGGAAAAGAGAGGTGCAGACGCCCAGTCTGTCAGTTGGCTGAGGGAGGGTTACAGGATACCATTCTGCCGCAAACCCCCTCTGACCACATCTCCCATCAACCTCTCTCCCAACTACAAAGAAAAGGACAAGAGGCTAGCGTTGCACCAGGAGGTGTCGCTCCTTTTACAGAAGAAGGCAGTGGTTATAGTCCGGGACCATCAATCCCCGGGCTTCTACAACCATCTCTTTCTGGTGGCCAAGAAGACAGGAGGTTGGAGACCGGTGCTGGACGTCAGCGCGCTCAATGCGTATGTCACCAAGCAGACGTTCACGATGGAGACGACGAAGTCGGTCCTAGCAGCGGTCAGGCAGGAGGACTGGATGGTCTCGTTGGACCTGAAAGATGCCTACTTTCACGTTCCTATTCATCCAGACTCCCAACCTTTCCTGAGATTCGTTTTTGGAAAGGTTGTCTACCAATTCCAAGCCCTGTGTTTTGGCCTAAGCACAGCTCCTATGGTGTTTACGCATCTGATGAGGAATATAGCAAAATTCCTCCACTTATCGGACATCAGAGCCTCCCTTTACTTAGACGACTGGCTGTTGAGAGCCTCCACGAGTCGTCGCTGTCTGGAGAGTCTCAACTGGACTTTGGACTTAATCAAAGAACTGGGTCTGTTAGTCAACCTAGAAAAGTCTCAGCTCATTCCCTCCCAATCCATTGTGTACCTGGGAATGGAGATTCGGAGTCAGGATTTTCGGGCTTTTCCATCGGCCCCAAGGATAAGCCAAGCCCTAGATTGCATCATGAGCATGCTGAAGAGGAGCAGTTGCTCGGTGAGACAGTGGATGAGTCTCACAGGGACCCGTTCATCGCTGGCCCTGTTCGTAGAGCTAGGGAGACTCCACCTCCGCCCTCTTCAATTCCATCTTGCAGCTCATTGGGACAAGGGTTTGACTCTCGAAGCAGTCTCTATCCCAGTCACCAAAGAGATGAAGACCACTCTCTTGTGGTGGAAGACCAATCTCCTTCTCAGGGAGGGCCTATCGTTGGCTATTCAGACCCCCAATCTTCATCTCTTCTCAGATGCATCGGACTCGGGCTGGGGCGCGACCTTGAACGGACAGGAGTGCTCAGGAACGTGGAACGAGGAACAGGGAACGCTCCACATCAACTGCAAGGAGCTACTAGCAGTTCATTTAGCCCTGTTGAACTTCAAGTCCCTCCTGCTAGGCAAGGTGGTGGAGGTGAACTCCGACAACACCACAGCCTTGGCTTACATCTCCAAGCAAGGAGGGACCCATTCGAGGAGCCTATACGAGATCGCAAGGGACCTCCTCATTTGGTCAAGAAGTCAAAACCTCACTTTAGTCACGAGGTTCATTCAGGGCAACATGAACGTCTCAGCAGATCGCCTAAGCAGAAGGGATCAGGTCATTCCCACGGAATGGACCCTCCACAAGAGTGTGTGCAACAGACTTTGGACCTTGTGGGGTCAGCCTACCATAGATCTGTTTGCCACCTCCATGACCAAGAGACTTCCGTTGTACTGTTCCCCAGTTCCAGACCCAGCAGCAGTTCATGTGGATGCTTTTCTGCTGAACTGGTCCCATCTCGACCTTTACGCATTTCCACCGTTCAAGATAATAAACTAAGTCCTTCAGAAGTTCATCTCGCACGAAGGGACACGGCTGACGCTGGTTGCTCCCCTTTGGCCTGCAAGAGAATGGTTCACAGAGGTACTTCAATGGCTGGTCGACGTCCCCAGGACTCTCCCTCTAAGAGTGGACCTTCTACGTCAACCTCACGTAGACAGGTTGCACCCAAACCTCCACGCTCTTCGGCTGACTGCCTTCAGACTGTCGAAAGATTCGCTAGAGCTAGAGGCTTTTCGAAGGAGGCAGCCAGTGCGATTGCCAGAGCAAGAAGGGTTTCCACTCGTAGAGTCTACCAATCTAAGTGGGAAGTCTTCCGGAGCTGGTGTAGAGCCAATGCAGTATCCTCTACCAATACCTCTGTGACCCAAATAGCTGACTTCCTATTACATCTTAGGAATGAGAGATCCCTTTCAGCCCCTACGATTAAAGGGTACAGGAGTATGTTGGCTTCAGTTCTCCGCCACAGAGGTTTGGACCTTTCTTCCAACAAGGACCTTCAAGACATCCTTAAGTCTTTTGAGACTTCTAAAGAGCGTCGTCTACCCACTCCAGGCTGGAACCTAGACGTAGTCTTAAGGTTCCTTATGTCACCTAGGTTCGAACCTCTCCAGTCAGCTTCCTTCAAGGACCTTACCCTCAAGACTCTTTTTCTCGTCTGCCTTGCAACAGCTAAAAGAGTCAGTGAGGTTCATGCCTTCAGCAAGAACATTGGTTTCACGACCGAATCTGCAACATGTTCTTTACAGCTCGGATTCTTAGCTAAGAATGAACTTCCTTCGCGTCCTTGGCCTAGATCGTTTGAAATACCTAGCCTCTCCAACATGGTAGGTAACGAGCTAGAGAGAGTTCTTTGCCCTGTCAGAGCTCTCAAATATTATCTTAATAGGTCAAAACCTATTCGAGGACAGTCAGAAGCCTTATGGTGTGCCATCAAGAAACCTTCGAGGCCCATGTCCAAGAACGGGGTTTCGTATTATATAAGGCTTCTGATTAGAGAAGCCCATTCTCACTTAAAGGAGGAAGACCTTGCTTTGCTGAAGGTAAGGACCCACGAAGTAAGAGCCGTAGCTACTTCGATGGCCTTTAATAAAAACCGTTCTCTGCAGAGCATAATGGATGCAACCTATTGGAGGAGCAAGTCAGTGTTTGCATCATTTTATCTGAAAGATGTCCAGTCTCTTTACGAGAACTGCTACACCCTGGGACCATTCGTAGCAGCGAGTGCAGTAGTAGGTGAGGGCTCAGCCACTACATTCCCTTAATCCCATAACCTTTTTTAACCTTTCTCTTGAATGCTTTTATTGTTGTTTTTATGGTTGTTACGGTAGGCTAAGAAGCCTTCCGCATCCTTTTGATTTGGCGGGTGGTCAATTCATTCTTGAGAAGCGCCTGGGTTAGAGGTTGTGTAGAGGTCCTTTAGTAGGGGTTGCAGCCCTATATACTTTAGCACCTTTGAGTTGATTCAGCCTCCAAGAGGAACGCTGCGCTCAGTAAGGAAGACGAACTTAAAAAAGAGGCAGAGTAACGGTTCAAGTCGACTTCCTTACCAGGTACTTATTATTTCATTGTTATTTGAGATAACTGTTATATGAAATATGGGATACTTAGCTATCCTTTAATCTTGTACACTGGTTTTCACCCACCCCCCTGGGTGTGAATCAGCTACATGATTATCGGGTAAGTTTAATATTGAAAAATGTTATTTTTATTAGTAAAATAAATTTTTGAATATACTTACCCGATAATCATGATTTAATTGACCCTCCCTTCCTCCCCATAGAGAACCAGTGGACCGAGGAAAAATTGAGGAGGTGTCAACAAGAAGTACTATAGTACCTGGCCACAGGTGGCGCTGGTGAGTACACCCCCTTCTAGTATTGTGATAGCTGGCGTATCCCTCCATAGAATTCTGTCGGGCAACGGAGTTGACAGCTACATGATTATCGGGTAAGTATATTCAAAAATTTATTTTACTAATAAAAATAACATATTTAAGTTTTAGTTATATCGAGTTATACAAAATAAACGTACACTTGCAAGAAATTAATTTTATGTAATATAACTGTGTATTCTAGAAACAGATTTTAATAGTCAAAGGTACCTGATATCTTGAACAGGTAAAAAAATATAAAATAATTATCCTATAAATCAATATTCATTCTTGTTTATAGAATAACTAGACCAAATTAGTAATTTATTCTAAAACGTTTGTTCTAAGTTTGATTTAAAAATAATCTTAAGAAAATTAACGAAGAGAACTTTTACACCTAATGAACTAATTTTCAGGAAATTATAGATAATTGAACTTTTACAGGTATGTGGATAATACCCTCGGCATGCAGTCTACTCTGTTGATTCCCTCTCAAGCGGATCCCCTCTCAAGTGGATCCCTCTCGAGCAGACCCCTCAAGCGGGTCCCTCTCGAGCGAGCAGACCCCACTCTAGCGGATCCCTCTCGAAAAGACCCCCCTCAAGCGGGTCCCTCTCGAGCAGACCCCCCTCAAGCGGATCCCTCTCGAACAGACCCCCCTCAAGCGGACATCCCCACAAGTTGACACCCACAATGGGACCACCATAGGCAACAAGGTAAGTCAGAAATCAACGAAGCACATCATCGTAGTTTCTAGATTTGTCCTTCCCTAAAGTTTGTTTAAACATTTTGTTTATTTACAGGGACATTTTCTACTACATTATAGTACTCAGTGTGCTTCATGGTGAGGGAAGTATTCATTTAGTATAAACACACACTCTTTCTTGTCCCATCCTTTTTTTTTTTCCGTCTAGTTGGAAAGATATTCCATAAACGTTAGGCACCAGTTCGATTAGGTTATCTTTTAAGTTTGTGCGATCACATTTTAGTTTCAGTTCATCATAAAGTACATTATAAACTAAAGATCACATGAAAATAGTTTTCATTGTAATTCAGGAGATTTTTAAGGGTCGTGCGCTATAGCTATTTCGATGCACATTTCCAATGTGCAGGAATCATGAGAAGTTAAAATTACTCTTAAAACATGACCACCTTGAAGTCAAAAGTTAAAACTAAATTATCCATAAACAATCAGCTGAGTGACTTACAGTATTTTTCAAAGACAATGTATATAAGAAAGTTGTCTGCATGGTTCTAATTCCTGGGGTATTAATTCTTGCTAATTCCTGGCTTAAGTAATTTATGCTAATTCGCAATGGCCTTCGTCCCATTGTGGCGGGATGTTGCAAGGACAACCCCCACACCCTGAATCACACTTACAGACAATGGTCTCCACAAAACAAACTTTCCCCTTACTTTATCATAAACTGGACTCTTAGACAAAAGGTCACAAAAAAAAAAAACATATCCTTAGAACTCTATTTCTTAAAACTAAAATAATCAATACCAAAAACCATCCACAATCAAAATGAACACTTAAAACTAATCAAAAACTTAAAACTAATTATATAATTAACAAAAAAAACCTTTCCGCAATCAAATAAATCCTATCAAAACTTAAAACTAACCGCAACCCAAACATGAAAACACAAAACACATATATTACGAGTTCACCGACACCAAAGTTTGTATGCTTTTATATGTTATTTGCAACACAGTCGTTCACAAACTGCCGAACTGTCTTTCACGGCACAACCCTCAATCTGTGATTAACAGGTTAAACTGTGTGGCACGTTGCCACCACTGCCTCCCTAATTGGGGTCTTGGATGTCGTCATCATCGTCATCATCATCATTATCATTATCATTATCATCATCAATAGCAGCAATCGAAGTTCATTCGGTCCGGGTCATCAACAATAATCTATCCAAAGAGCAGTCTTAAATACAATCTCTTACAGGCCAGGTCGTCAACTAAAGATCGGCATTCGGGAAATAACTCTCCAAAGGAGGAATCACGGCCTGCCAAAATAAAAAAGAAAAACACTTACGAACACTCCTAACTAACTGAACTATCGCACTATAATCAAAGATAAATAATAAATTGTTCCTATCATTCACAATCACGATAAGCAAAGATAAACAAAACTGTACTTACTCAGAAAATCAATAATCACTTCCTCGCTGGTAAAGAAAAATAATAAATCCAGCGTTCACACAACTGACTCAGGACGCAGTCAATCAAAAAAGCATTCGCTCCGAAGCATTCACCACTGTCGTAACCTAACTAAAAAATGTAAACAAACAACCTCAAATATACCGACAGTCTTTTCCACTACAAACAATCATTCGCTAACTACCACTTGCTCTTCGGCGCGCACCGCGGACACACAAACACACACACACACACTCGCGCGATTTAGCAAAACTAAAGCAAATGAAATTCTCTCTCTCTCTCTCTCTCTCTCTCTCTCTCTCTCTCTCTCTCTCTCTCTCTCTCTCTCTCTCTCTCTGGATTTGGCAAGAGAAAAAATTAAAATAAAACAAACATAAATCCTCCACACCATCAATCTAGTTGAGTGAACATTATTGATTTTGTAGTATTGACGCTAGCCATTACACACTAGTTTCATGATTCATTGCTATCTTGAATCTTGTATCTGTTATCTGGTTGTATATAAATTGCCATTTTTTTATTGCCATTCCTATTCTTTTTAACCCTTTTACCCCCAAAGGACGTACTGGTACATTTCACAAAACTCATCCCTTTACCCCCATGGACGTACCGGTACGTCCTTGCAAAAAAATGCTATAAAAATTTTTTTTTTCGTATTTTTAATAATTTTTTGAGAAAATTCAGACATTTTCCAAGAGAATGAGACCAACCTGACCTCTCTATGACAAAAATTAAGGCTGTTAGAGCAATTTAGAAAATATATACTGCAAAATGTGCTGGGGATAAAATAACCCTTTGGGGGTTAAGGGTTGGAAATTTCCAAATATCCTGGGGTTAAAAGGGTTAAATATGTTACATAAGTTATATTCATCATACTCTTGTAGCTGTTGTGTATAACTGAGAAGCACGTTCAGTTAAACAGCATTCAGCATAGATTCTTTGAACTATGACAGTAAACCTTCAAAGGGCTGTTTATCAATTTTAACGCAACAGGACAACTTTTCTAAAGATCCTTACAGGTTTGAAAAGTAGGACAAGAGATTGTAATATCCTTATTCTCATATGTTTCTTTTCCCTCAGGTTGATCAAATATGAAAAGGAGGTCAATAGATTAAATGGAAGAATTGTGAGGAAGAGTTAAATCCTTATCATACAACGATGGTGGTTTAAGTCATTTTGCCATCTGGTTTCAGAGCTTCTAAAGGTAAGACATTGAACTTGGTAGAGTTGTTCTATTGATTTGAGGTCAATGCAAGAAATTATAAAGACAGCTTATTTTCGATGGTATGAAATAGAATGTGGTCTTAAAACTTTTTGTTTCTTTTGAAGCCTGATATAATGTGGGTCAAGTGGTTAAGTCTACTATTAGGTGTAACGATGATATTGTTATTGTTATCGCTTGCTTGACTACAACCCTAGTTGGAAAAGCAGAATGCCATAAGCCCAGGGGCTCCAACAGGGAAAATAGCCCGGTGAGGAAAGGAAACAAGGGAAAATAAAATATCTTACGAACAGTAACAACATTGAAATAAATATTTCTTATTTCTTAAATAAACTATGAAAACTTTAACAAAACCAGAGGAAGAGAAATAAGATAGAATAGTGTGTCTGAGTGTACTCACAAGCAAGAGATCTCTAACCCAAGACAGTGGAAGACCATGGTACAGAGGTTATGGCACTACCTAAGACTAGAGAACAATGGTTTGATTTTGCAGTGTCCTTCTAGAAGAGCGGCTGACCATAGCTAAAGAGTCTCTTCTACCCTTGCCAAGAAAAAGTAGTCGCTGAACAATTACAGTGGAGTAGTTAACCCCTTGGGTGATGAAGAATTGTTTGATAATCACAGTGTTGTCAGGTGTATGAGGACAGAGGAGAATCTGTAAAGAATAGGCCAGACTATTCGGTGTCTGTGTAGGCAAAGGGAAAGAACCGTAACCAGAGAGAAGGGTCCTATGTAGTACTGTCTGGCCAGTCAAAGGACCCCATAACTCTCTAGCGGTAGTATCACAACGAGCGGCTGGTGCCCTAGCCAACATACTACCTTAGAAATAAAGAACGAAATGCTTCTGAAATAAAACTAAAATATTGAAGGTACTGTTGATAGGAAATCTTGAATATAAAGTACACTTCACTAAGGTGAGAAGTGACAGTTTGTTGAAACTCGTGTTAGAACCGAATTGACTGACGATATATTGATATTTGTATTATAGTCGTCTTCAGCTTTCATTCATGTTTAGATGTGGTATAACCCGAAGTGGATAATGTGGGAGGGTGGGCTGTGCCACCCTAGCAGTACCAGCCGAACTCGGTTGAGTCCCTTGTCAGGCTGGGAGGAATGTAGAGAGGAGACGTCCCCTTTTTTGTTTCATTTGTTTGATGTCGGCTACCCCCCAAAATAGGGGGAAGTACATACATACATATACCAAGGCACTTCCCCCAATTTTGGGGGGTAGCCGACATCAACAAATGAAACAAAAACAAAAAGGGGACCTCTACTCTCTATGTTCCTCCAGCCTAACAAGGGACTCAAATTGGGGGAAGTGCCTTGGTATATGTATGTATAACCAGAAGTTGCATCATTTATCAACGTAATTTTTCTCTGATTCTCTTTCAAGATTCCGTCTTTTAGAAGTATGGAATCAAATAGCATTTAGCTAACACAAAACAATCTAATGTGGGATTTTTGCCTGGATTTTTCGTTTTCATTACGAAGTTAATTTATAGCATTTAATGCAATCATCAATTTTGTCGAGGAAAATGAAAGAAACTGCTAACGCCACAAATAGCTCAAGATAAGCTTTTGCATGGTGCAATATAGGAGGAATTGATCAAAACTATGAATTATATAGGGTTTTCCCCATATCGAGAAACCTTTTGCATAGATTAACATTGCAAGTCAATTTAGTGTTCCGAGAATTTGCAACTTTGAACCCCACAAATGACTTATTGTGCTATAGATCTTGCCTTTTTATCCAATTGAGCTAGACCATATTTTAGGAATCAAAAGCTTGCTTATAGATACATGTTTGTCGTGAATTTGAAAATCCCATAGATGATAAAATTCTTTGAGAACTTTCATACATACATATACCAAGGCACTTCCCCCAATTTTGGGGGGGTAGCTGACATTAACAAATGAAACAAAACAAAAAGGGGACCTCTACTCTCTACGTTCCTCCCAGCCTGACAAGGGATTCAACCGAGTTCAGCTGGTACTGCTAGGGTGTCACAGCCCACCCTCCCACATTATCCACCACAGATGAAGCTTCATAACGCTGAATCCCTTACTGCTGTTACCTCCGCGGTCATCTAAGGCACCGGAGGAAGCAGCAGGGCCTACCGGAACTGCGTCACAATCGCTCACCATTCATTTCTATTTCTAGCACGCTCTCTTGCCTCTCTCACATCTATCTTCCTATCACCCAGAACTTAAGGTAAAGATATACCGTAGTAGCAAAAATGCACCCGGGGCATTATTAGCAAGGGGAGAATTCTACATATCTTGACCCTCATAAACTAACTGCCTAAGTCATTTTCTCCACTTGTTGGGAAATAGAAAAAACCTTCTCATTTCCCAATTCTTTATATCATTGTATTGAGCTTCCATTAACAAATTCTAATTCACAAATTCCTCTGCTAAGAATTTGTGAATTGAAAATCAAGACAATGATATAAAGTATTAGGAAATGAGAAGGGTTTTTTTTGAGTTCCCAACAAGTGGAGAAAATGACTTAGGTAAATTAGTTTATGAGGGTGACGATATGTAAAATGTTTAAATGATTGCGTGCGCAGTTACAGTAACGGACTAAATAGAAATTGAAGTGCCTTCAAATAAACAACAAGGGTTACAATATGTCACTTTTTTTTGCTGTTTTTAGTGATAGGAACAAATATAAGATGTTTGAGTCCTTGTTTTACCTCGTTATCCATGTTTAATGTTTGAGTCCTTGTTGTACCTCGTTATCCATGTTTAGAGATACCAAATTATTTTAACGTGTACAGTATGACAGTATTAACTGATTTCATGTTATTTCAGAAAATCTGCTGCCTTGAGCGAAATCTGAAAGCAGCCCAGAGAATCGTGTCTCAATTGAAAACTCTTCGAGAGGAGGCCGAGTGTTCTCAGCGGGACGTGGCCAGTCGGTTATCAGTTCCGAAACCGATTCAAAGGTTTAAGTTGACAGATGATTGCCGAGATGGGAAAGAGAAGTCCCTCGCTTCCCTTGCGCTCTTCCAGATGCAGATCTGTTTTCTCCGTCACTGTTAAAGGATGTTTTGTCCCTTTCATATGTGAAAGTAAACTTATGCACAGAAGTCCAAGGGGGTGGTAGGGTTACTCCTGAGGGAGGCTTGAGCTCATGTTTTCACTCATGTCTATGAATTGGTACGTGAATAATGTTTTATGTTATTGTATTATGGAATGTGCAGTAGAATTCCTTTGTAATGTAAATGTAATTGCCAAAGAATCACATTCTTCTATGAATGAACAAGGAAACCTTACTTTGGCATAAGCATATTTCGGCTGCTTTCAGTTTTTGTGATGTTTAATACTAGATGTGTTGGTTTAAAGAATGTACAATTTTTGTTCAAGCTCATAGAAAACCATAGATTTTTCAATTTAATTTTGAAAATTTTTCTTTAAGCGAAGTTTTTATTGTGATAGTTAAATTTTAATTCCAATATTTTGAACTGGCTAATTTCATGTAAATTTCGTGGTGTGTTATGTAGGAAATTGAACTCGTAGAGCATTTTTTTACAATGAGCTGGACTTGTCATTTTTCATTTTAATTTGATTGACTATCACGTTGACTTTTTCATTGTTTACATGAAAATTTGTTTTACAAATTTAAATCCTGCCAGATGTCTTTAAAGGTAAAAACTTGAAATAGTTTGCTATCAATTAAATCAATAGTTATTCCTTTGGTTGAGTGTATGGGAATACTTTTATTATATGTATGACACATGCTGTCCCTTCGAAAGGTGGTACCAGCTTGGGGCTTAAATAGCTTTTCGTCTTGAGTTCGACATTCATATCCTGTACCTGAAATAGGGATAAATATTGCTGTGGTCATTTTTAGGTCTGTGGGGAAAGCCTTACATATTTATAACATTGTCAGTAACTAGAAAGATACTGTTAAGTGAATTTTTATTCAAGTTAATCAGTCTAGGTTGAACATATACCAAGGCACTTCCCCCAATTTTGGGGGGTAGCCGACATCAACAAATGAAACGAAAAGGGGGACCTCTCCTCTCTACGTTCCTCCCAGCCTGACAAGGGACTCAACCGAGTTCAGCTGGTACTGCTAGGGTGCCACAGCCCACCCTACAGTATGGCTCTGAGAAATGTTAGACTTCACTGAAAAAAGTCTGATTGTTTGGAACAAAAACTATCTTATTCTTGAATTGCTATGAGAAATTTGACCTAACTTTTCAGATGCATTTGTAGCCGAAGTCTTAATTGACGTAGAAGCATTTTAAATTGTCTGGAAAAACTTAGAATCAATAGAGTATTTACTTTTCAAATGTACGTAATTTTTTATTGCCAATATTGCTTAGGTAATGAAACAAAATGATAGTAAACTGTATACTGTATATATGTCCCAGATGTTAATTGGGAAAGCATTGGTGCTACTATTTGAAGGAATTTCATATCTAGGAGCATGATTCAGGATTTTATGTTTCTCAGCTTTATAGATGTCTAGATGGTGAGATTATTATAGCCTTTTTATTACAGCAAAGATAAGGTTTTCATGGTCAGTCTGTGACATCGTAACTTAAGAATGCATTGATAATGAATTTGAATAGCATTATATATCTTTGATAACTTTAAGGCCAGGATAAAATTCTATTGGTTTTACATTGAATAGGTTTCCTTTTGCAAAATAATGCACCTCGTAAGATATCAATGGATTTTTAGAGGTTTTCGAAGCTATGATCTTCTGCTGTTTTATATAGACTTCAGGTGTATATACGTGGTAAATACAGAGTTCTTTTAAGATATCTAGTTTAGGGTTCATTATGTCTATTATACATACATACATATACCAAGGCACTTCCCCCAATTTTGAGGGGTAGCCGACATCAACAAATGAAAAAAAGAAAAAGAAAAGGCGACCTCTACTCTCTACATTCCTCCCAGCCTAACAAGGGACTCAACCGAGTTCAGCTGGTACTGCTAGGGTGCCACAGCCCACCCTCCCCCATTATCCACCACAGATGAAGCTTCATAATGCTAAATCCCCTACTGCTGCTACCTCCGCGGTCATCTAAGGCACCGGAGGAAGCAGCAGGGCCTACCGGAACTGCGTCACAATCGCTCGCCATTCATTCCTATTTCTAGCACGCTCTCTTGCCTCTCTCACATCTATCCTCCTATCACCCAGAGCTTTCTTCACTCCATCCATCCACACATTATATGATAGTCTATTATATGATAGTATTATTGTCTCAATGCCTTCATTCCTGATGTGTTGAAATGCAGTCATTTTACACACCAGTAGGTAGTAGTTTTGGTTTGGCATTTACAATGTTGTTAAGATTTCAGGATTCATCTGCTCTTATTTGACCATAGTGAGATTTTGTTTGCTGTAAGTCCTGATTATCTCTAACTTGCGAATTTAAACTGTAAATCGTGATAGTATTTTACTTGGGTTAGGAAGTACTGGATTCATATAAGGTTTTTGTTCTTGGTTTAATAGTTTTGGAAAAATATTTAGTTCATGACAGAAGCAAGGAAATCTGTAAGAACCAAATGGTGGAGTTTGGACAATAGGAAGAGTTTGTTAATGATAGTTCGCTTCCAGTTATTATTATTATTATTATTATTATTATTATTATTATTATTATTATTACTATCCAAGCTACAACCCTAGTTGGAAAAGCAAGATGCTATAAGCCCAAGGGCTCCAATAGGGAAAAATAGCCCAGTGAGGAAAGGAAATAAGGAAATAAATAAATGAAGAGAACAAATTAACAATAAATCATTCTAAAATAAGTAACAACGTCAAAACAGACATGTCATATATAAACTATTAACAACATCAAAAACAGATATGTCATAAATAAACTATAAAAAGACTCATGTCCGCCTGGTCAACAAAAAAGCATTTGCTCCAACTTTGAACTTTTGAAGTTCTACTGATTTAACTACCCAATTAGGAAGATCATTCCACAACTTGGTAACAGCTGGAATAAAACTTCTAGAGTACTGCGTAGTATTGAGCCTCGTGATGGAGAAGGCCTGGCTATTAGAATTAACTTGTACAACACCATTTGTTATCAGGATGTGAGATGATGATAATAATACTTATAGTCTATTTCTTTTAGCGAGGCAGATTTGCACCGACTCGCAACGGTGCCCTTTTAGCTCGGAAAAGTTTCCTGATCGCTGATTGGTCAGAATGATCTCGTCCAACCAATCAGTGACCAGGAAACTTTTCCGAGCTAAAAGGGCACCGCTGCGAGTCGGTGCAAATCTGCCTCGCTAAAAGAAATTGACTATATTATTCAATACGCAATGTGACTGTGGTTTTTTATTTTCGTATTCTAATTCCTAACATCAGAAATTGACATTTAGTGCTTCTATGTTTCAAACATCAAGGTTTGAAATTTATGTAAGTTTGATATTAGGTTTAAGGTTCCATTTGTTTCAAATGAATTAGGCCCTAATCTTGTCTTCTACATGAGGATAGGTTCAGGATGTATAATTTTCAATGTTATCTAACTGCTTGCTAAAATATTTCCAGATTAGAAATTTAGTTTAGGAAGTTGGGCGCTCAAAAAAAGGGATTTTGACAAAGGAAAAATCTATTTCTGGGCGAGGGACCTGTGTCGCTCCGTGAAATGCTCCTTAAAGCACCATTTCAAAGGTATAGATACAGTGAACCCTCGTTTATCGCGGTAGATAGGTTCCAGACCCGGCCGCGATAGGTGAAAATCCGCGAAGTAGTGACACCATATTTACCTATTTATTCAACATGTATATTCAGACTTTTAAAACCTTCCCTTGTACGTAGTACTGTTAACAAACTACCCTTTAATGTACAGAACACTTAATGCATGTACTAACGTACCCTAAACTAAAACAGGCACAAATATTAAGGGCGACTTTATATCATGCGTTTCCTAAACACGCCAAAAAGCACGATAAAAAATGGCAACCAATGTTTTGTTTACGTTTATCTCTGATTATAATGAAGAAACAAACGCATTTACACATCTGTGTATAGGTTAGTTTCTGCATCGATTATATTGATTATTCAGTACAGTATGTTGATTTGGTTATTACTAATGTTTTACTTAATTTTTCTTAGGACTTCCAAATGAAATGTTTTTCTTTATGACGCCGCCTGAAACGACGGCGTCATAAAGTACGCTCAGTAAACAAACTAAGGAATTTAACGCGCATGATGAAAGTGATAAATAATGATATTACAGTAAAAGCTTTAATGAAATATGTTATTACAAATATTATTTACCCTATCTATATAAAATCATACATACGTAGCAAAGCAGGAAAACAATCTACGAGAGAGAGAGAGAGAGAGAGTTTTTACATACGTAAATGTAAATTTTAAACAAAAAAAAAATAGCCCCATTTCATATAAAATAGATTACAAATATTTTACTTTATCATATTACAGTAGTCTGTATAATACTGTAAAGTTCAGTACAGTATGTTGTTGTTAAAGTCGTGGCGATGAAATTCTCACGAAACAAAAACACGCCATTTGAGTACAACAGCTGATTCTCTCTCTCTCTCTCTCTCTCTCTCTCTCTCTCTCTCTCTCTCTTCGTGTTATACAATACTCTACTTACATTTAGATGAAGAAACTAAAATTAGTTTTCTTAGTGTCAATTAAATACGAAACGAAATAATTAGGCTGAGTCTACATCCATTTCAATCATAGCTAAAAATACGGCATCCGATTTCATCAGCAAACCACTAATTTTTGGGAAATATCATTTTATTCTAGAAAATTGCCACTCTTTAAATAGTTAATTGCACATTAAGAAAGCGTGTACTTTTGTTTTTAAATTTCGGGTTTGTTTTAAAAATCGAGTATTGTTGACTTTTTTTTTTTTTACTTTTGGCTGTGATTAGATTAGCTGTCATCTAGCTGCCGCTCTTGAGTGTGTACGAATACACTAACAAAGTATCATTTACAGTGATACCTCGGTAGTCGAACGACTCTATACTCGAACAATTCGGAGTTCGACCAAAATTTTCGAGAAATTTTTGCTGCGGTGCTCGACCAAAAATTCGGTACTCGACCAGCCGAACACGTGACGACCGCATGGGCTTTGTGATGATCGCGCCATCTCGGCCACTCTCGCTTGTTCGGGAAGCATCAGTTCTCTCGAGAGCGTCACTCAGACAACGCGCGATCAGCATTCGTTGTGATTTAGTGATTTTCAGTGCTTTTAATTGCTTTTTTAGCTTTCATAATGAGTCCCAAGAAAGTAATGAGTGTTAAGGGGAAGGAGAAGAGGAAAACAGTGCGAACAACGATCGAGTTGAAGAAGGAAATTATAGCGAAATATGAGAATGGTGTACGAGTGTCCGATTTAGCGGTAGAATACGGAATGGCGAAGTCGACCATTTCTACGTTTTTAAAGCATAAAGAAATGATTAAGAAGGCGAATGTTGCAACGGGAGTTACGGCGGTAACTAAGCAAAGGCCACAAGTGATTGAGGAGATGGAAAAGTTGCTTTTAATATTTATTAAAGAAAAACAGTTGGCCGGGGAAAGTGTTAGTGAAGCGTTCATTTGTGAAAAAGCGTTGCATATCTATGAAGAATTAGTGAAGAAAAGTCCGAGTACCAGTGAAAGTGATTCATTTACATTTAAAGCGAGCAGGGGTTGGTTTGAAAAGTTTCGTAATAGAACAGGTATTCATCGTGTTACTAGGCATGGGGAGGCAGCTAGTTCGGATCAAATTGCAGCCGATAAATACGTGGGGGAATTCGATCGGTACATAAATGAACAAAATTTGATCGCACAACAAGTCTTTAATTGTGATGAGACTGGGTTATTTTGGAAGAAAATGCCAGCCAATACGTACATTACCAAGGACGAGACGAAGATGCCAGGTCACAAGCCAATGAAAGATAGGCTAACATTGTTGCTGTGTGCAAATGCAAGTGGCGATTGCAAGATCAAACCCTTGTTAGTGTACCACTCGGACAACCCCCGGGTGTTCAAACGAAATAATATTTGTAAAAGTGCACTACCAGTTATGTGGCGCTCGAACACTAAATCTTGGGTCACAAGACAATTCTTTACTGAGTGGATAAACGAAGTGTTTGCCCCCCAGGTTAAGGCTTACCTCATTGAAAAGAGCTTGCCAATGAAATGTCTTCTGGTTATGGACAATGCTCCTGCACATCCTCCAGGTCTCGAGGATGACTTGAAAGAAGAATACAGCTTTATCAAAATCAAATTCTTGCCCCCCAATACTACTCCCATACTCCAGCCCATGGACCAACAGGTCATTTCAAACTTCAAAAAACTCTATACCAAGGCCCTTTTCAGAAAGTGTTTTGAAGTGACCAGTGACACGAAGTTGACCCTAAAGGAATTCTGGAAGGAACACTTCAGCATCCTCAACTCTGTTAACATGATTGACCAAGCTTGGCGAGGTGTGACCTATAGGACATTGAACTCTGCCTGGCGTAAGCTGTGGCCATCATGTGTCACAGAGAGGGAGTTTGAAGGTTTCCAACCAGAGGCGGGTCCAAGCACTGCTACCCCTGTAATTTCTGATGACACTGATGTCGTTGAGGAAATTGTTGTCATGGGCAGGAGTTTGGGGCTTGAGGTCGACAAGGATGATATTGATGAGCTTGTAGAAAGCCATTCTACCGAGTTGACTGTGGAGGAATTGTTGCACCTGCAACAACAACAGCAGCAGGATCTGATTGTGGAGCAGGAATCTTCAGAAGAGGATGAGGTAAGGGAGGATGTTCCAAGTTCTCTCATCAATGAAATTTGTTCCAAGTGGGCAGATGTGCAGGCTTTTGCTGAAAAATACCACCCAGAAATTGCAGTAGCAAACCGGGCAGTGCATATGTTTAATGATAGTGTCATGTATCATTTTCGAAGAATACTGCAGAGGAGGAAGAAACAATTAACAATAGACCAGTTTTTCACAAAAGAAAAGAAAGCTGCTACATCAAAGCCTGTTTCTCCTCCAAAGAAGAGACAAAGAAGAGAAGAAACCCCTGAAATAGATCTGCCCACCCTTTCATTGGAGAGAGAAACAACTCCTGAAGGAGAACTACCCCGCCACATCATGGAAGGGGACTCTCCTTCCAAGCAGTAACCTCCCCCTTCCATCCTCTCCACATCCATCCCTGTATGCCATCGAACCGCTGCTCAAAGGTATGTTCACTACAGTACAGAAAATGGTTTAAAATTGTTTTATTTTAGTACAGTAAATGGTTTAAAATTGTTTTATAGGATTTTCTGACCAATTTCATACACATTTAGATAATTATTGTTGTTTAGGTACACGTTTTATTAATATTTTGGGCCTGTTCGAGTGCTTGGGAACGGAATAGAATATATACCATTATTTCTTATGGGGAAAAAAAATTCGGTACTCGAACAAATCGGAGGTCGAACACGGATCTCGAACGGATTATGGTCGAGTACCGAGGTATCACTGTATACCATTTCTTAACTTATTCAAACCGTCTACACTATACAGTTGATATTACATAAGCACCAATGTGTTATAACCTATCAAATTTTTTTGTTTATTACATTTAAACCCCCCCCCTCTCTCTCTCTCTCTCTCTCTCTCTCTCTCTCTCTCTCTCTCTCTCTCTCTCTCTCTCTCTCTGTGGGCTACTTTTCACTACCTCCCATTCCTTACCTCTCTCTATCTCTCTAACAAATCTTTGTTGCTCCTCAAAGTTTCATTTATATTGAAAATCAATCACGATTCAATTTTCCTTACTTTCTCCAATCTCGCACCATCGGTCACATCGCGGTATTTTTGATATTTCTGGAAAATCCGCGATATATGTATATACATGGGTTATGAAAAAAATCCGCGAAGTGGTGAATCCGCGATGGTCGAACCGCGAAGTAGCGAGGGTTCACTGTACTGCTAAATATACCAGAGGAAAAAGTTGCATGAAATGCTAGGAAAATATCCAGCTCGCTCACCCCTAAAGGGTGTCAGTATTAAAACTGGGGCGAGTGATACCACTACCAGAGGTCCCTTTCCAATTAGACTTCTCCCTCCTCAAAATCCTCCATTACTACGAGGTGTCGTTCAAGTGAAAGAGGTTTGCTTTTCTTCAAGTTTTAGTTCTTGAGGAATTGAATCTATCTTTTAGTCTGCTTAAAGTTTGTTTCCTGCGCAGATTTTAATCTTGGAAAGTCTTATCTGTTTATGATTCCTTTGGCTTCATAAATTAAAATAGATTTTGGTACTTACAGATAAGCAAAGTGTTTTACCTGATTTCATTTTTCCATCAGAATATTGATTCAGGATTCAAGCATTCAATTTTGTTTAAATTTTAATTATATAAGTTTTGGCAACATCTGATATGTGACCTGCAATTTTTAACTTTTCAGATCAGAAAACTTTAAAATGTTATCTTTTCCTTTTTCAGCAAATCTTTGTTCTAGACCAACTAAGCCCAAGTTTAGTTTGATTTAAAAATAGTTTTTTTCTTTAATAGATTCCGTTCTAAGAACGTCTATTAGTTTGTGATACTTTCGTCTTCAGAAAACTAAGATAAATTGTGGTACTAGTGTATGTAGAAATGGTTTTACTCGTCATTTTCACTTTGGAAACTATGGTTTTATGATTCAAGATTCATCGTTTTCAATGTTTGTTCAACTTTCAGGGAAAAAAGTTTGTAGCTTAGCCTATGTAAACTTGTATTCTTTTGTAAGAATTTGGGAATTCAGAAAACATATCTTGTTTACTGTTTGCTATTTGTCAAGTCTTGTTCTAGAACAATTGAAAGTGTCTTTTAGTCTTAATTCAGAAAGTAATTTTTGTTCTAGAACAATTGAACGTGTCTTTTAATCATAATTCAGAAAGTAATTTTTGTTCTAGAACAATTGAACGTGTCTTTTAGTCTTAATTCAGAAAGTAATTTGTACTTTACAAATTTGGTCTTAGAAAGTCTATTCTTTGGTACTTGAGGTCATCGTATAATCGTACCAGTTTCGAACCCACAGGATGGCGTTGTCGTTTGTTTCTCTGAGGTCTTGATCTGATCAAGGAGAGTCCAGTGAATACCCTTGTAGGATGTTTTCCATTGTAGTGTTGCCCCAGATGGGCATTGAAGGCTGGTGGGTGATCTCCATTTGTGGCTGTTATCTTTAGTTTTGCCCACTTTTACCCTTTGTTTAGGGTTACTCGATTGTTCTTGGTCAGGGTGTTTGGGCAGCGCTCCATCGGATGGCCATTGGTCTCTTTTCAGCCACTTTTCTAGCTTGTGAGCAGCTGCCCTGATTGGATCTAGTCCATCCACTGTTATGAAGCTTATTATTATTATTATCACAAGCTTAGTGGGATTTCAGTCCGCCCTGCTTCCCGATAATTGTGGAGTGGATCCCTGAGATCATTAATTTTATTCTTTTCAGTTTTTGCTAGCGTTTCTCGTATATTGAGTGGCGGGATACCTGGTACTGTGTATAAAGATGCTAGAGGGGTTGATTTTAAGGTGCCAGTAATATGACATGTCTTATTTAGCTCTGGATCTACCTTATAGGCATGGCATGAGCTTGCCCACACTGGTGCACAGTACTCTGCAGTAGAGTAACAAAATGCCAGGGCTGTTTGTCTGCCTCAGGGTCTGTTCGTCAGCTGGTGTTGGCGGGTTTACTGAGGAGTTTGTTCGTAGTTGCTACTTTACTTGCATTTGTTTGTATTTTCTTTAAAGGAGAGTGTTGTGTCAGGAGTGACACCTAAGTAGACGGAGTAGGGAGGATTTTCCAGTTTTGTTACCCAATTTGATCTTTAATTTCCTTTTTGCTTGGCGATTGATCACGTGGAAGGCACGCACCTGTGTTTTGCTTGGATTGGCATTGAGGTGCCACTTTTTGTAGGAGGAGAGGGTAGTCAGGGCTTTTGACATAATTTCTTCGATGGTAGTAAAGGAGTCCGATTGTCTAAAGATGCACAGGTTGTCTGCATATATGTACCTGTGGATGCTCTGGTACTAAGGCTGGTCATATGTATAGATCTTAAATGGTGTTGGTGCCAGCACTGACCCTTGTGGAAGGCCGTTGTTATGTATCCTCCGTCTGCTTTTCCTGTCATCTATTTCCACTAAATATTGCGGATTGGAAAGTAATGATTCAGTGATGTGGACATGATGCTATTCCGTATAGTGGGGCCACCTTCAGAAATATTGCTCTATAGTTTACAGTAACATATGTTGTAAGGTTGACAAAGACTATACTGGTGATTTCCTTCTCAAGCCTGTTCTCAATGTATTGCATCACGTTTTATATATGACTGCAGCAGGATCAACCTCGTCTAAAACCAGCTTGGTTTGACGACTGGTTCTTCGGTAGTTGGTTGGATATGGGCTAAGATCATTCGTTTGTTTAAGTTGTACAAAATACGCATTAAGGATATAGGTCAATAGCTCTTGGGGGATGATGGATCTTTCCATGGTTTCATCAAGGCCGTTACTCTCGCTCTTCTCCAGATCTCTGGGTTTTGGTAGGACGTTGCACAGGAATTGAATCGCAACAGGAGCCATGCTTATGTTTTGTCTCCAAAATGTAAGATAATTTTTATTAGGTCATCTACGCCAGCTGCTTTCTCTGGTCTGAGAAGTTTCATAGCAGCATTAGAAGTTTTATTCCAGCTGTTACCAAGTTGTGGAATGATCTTCGTAATCGGGTAGTTGAATCGGTAGAACTTCAAAAGCTCAAAGTTGGAGCAAATGTTTTTATGTTGACGAGGCTGAGATGGGTCTTTTTATAGTTTATATATGACATATCTGTTTTTGACATTAATAGTTTGTATAGGACATATCTGTTTTGACGTTGTTACTGTTTTTAGAAAGATTTATTGTTAATTTATTCTCATAATTTATTTATTTCCTTATTTCCTTTCCTCACTGTGCTATTTTTCCCCTATTGGAGCCCTTGGGCTTATAGCATTTTTCTTTTCCAATTAGGTTTGTAGCTTGGCTAGTAATAATAATAATAATAATTTAGTTCTTTTAAGGTGAACAGTTGCAAGGTGTCGTCACAGTTTTGCATGATATGGTCCATGCCGTGTCTCATTTTCGTTAGGTAGCCACTCTTTGTTGTGAGCCTCGCTGTTCAGCAGCAGTTGGTGCACTACCTAGTTTGGGTTTACGGCAGCTAATCTAGGCTGGGGCTTTTCCAAGTTTCTCAATGGTTACCCAGGCTTTTTGGCTTTTATAGTTCATGTTTATGGAGGTTATGCGTTCGTGCCACTCCAAAATCAAACCATTGTTCTCTAGTCTTGGGTAGTGCCATAGCCTCTGTACCATGGTCTTCCACTGTCTTGGGCTAGAGTTCTCTTGCTTGAGGGTACACTCAGGCTCACTATTCTTCTATCTGATTTCTCTTCCTCTTGTTTTGTTAAAGTTTTTATAGTTTATATAGGTAATATTTATTTTAATGTTGTTACACTTCTTAAAATATTTTATTTTACCTTCTTTCCTTTCCTTACTGGGCTATTTTCCCTGTTGGGGCCCCTGGGCTTATAGAATTCTGCTTTTCCAACTAGGGTTGTAGCTTAGCAAGTAATAATAATAATAATAATAATAATAATAATTCTTTTTTGTCACTGATTGAGGCAAGAAGTGCCTCTCTGAAGTTCCATGGTACTTTCAGGAAAGGGATCTTCGTTATATGCCTGAATGTAATTCCTGTACTGCTTTCTGGAGTGTTCGTTGAGACCTGTTACTTGTCATTTTGCCTTCTGAAACTGAGACTTAAGATTCAGGATTCCTTGTCTATAATGTTGTTTATCTTTAGGGTACAAAGTTTGCAACTTGGGTTATGGTTCCTGGTCTTGTAAGATATCAGGAGTTTAGTAAACAATTAGTTTTCAACTGCTTTTCATCAAGTTTGTTCAAGAGTAATAGAACTAATCTTTAGTTGGATTCAGAAAGAATTTGTCCTGTACAAATTTTAGTCTTTAGTAATCTTAGTTTAACCCATTTACCCCCAGGCTCTTTGGAAATTTCCAACCCTTAACCCCCAAGGGGTTATTTTTTCCCCAGCACATTTTGCAGTATATTTTTTTTTAAATTGCTCTAACAGCCTTAATTTTTGTCATAGAGAGGTCAGGTTGGTCTCATTCTCTTGGAAAATGCCTGAATTTTCTCAAAAAATTATCAAAAATATGAAAAAAAGATTTTTTATAGCATTTTTTTTGCAAAGACGTACCAGTACGTCCATTGGGGGTAAAGGGATGAGTTTTGTGAAATGTACCAGTACGTCCTTTGGTGGTAAAAGGGTTAAGATACTTTTGGCTCCAGAAATTACAGATGAAGTCGGGCACATTTGAAAATAGAAAGTCTTTTACTTATTGTCATATTGCCTTGAGAATTCATAGTCTACAATATTATTTACCTTCCGTAATATAAAGTTCGAAGCTTAGGATATGTTCATTGGTATTCGTAAGAAATTTAGTTAGATAGCATTTCTCATATATTTTTGCTTTGCATTCATTTCCCTAGGAAATCTGAGTCTTTAATCCTTGATTTAGAAAGTTATTGTTTTGTACAGGAATTGGTCTGGGAAAGTCAGACAGTTTATGATACTGATGGGTATAGTAAATATAGATAGATTTTTATATGTTTGAATTGAGTGTGTCTTATGATCAGACATTTTTAAGACTATAGGAGAATTACAAAAGGGCTTATAAAGTTGCTTATATAGCAGTGTTTCAAAGAAATATTTACTGATACATGATACATCAGAAACTTTAAGGCATCGACTGACTTTCTGGCCGTTCTTGTTTTATCGGTTTAGAAATCTGTCGGTTTGTGATAACTTTTACCGTTCAATGTGATAGTTTTCTCTGATTTTTCTTTAGAAATAAGCATATTTCTCCATAGTTGTTATGCCTGAACTGTCAGTTTTTACTTGCAATGGCACAGATAGGAAGGTATTTGGCCAGAATGCACTTTAATTATTAGTCCAAAAAGATGTTATTTGGCATTGAAAATTACTTTGGAAAGAGTTTCACACAATAATTCTATTCATGAAAATCTCATACCTAAGTTTTCAAATTTCTTGTTTTTAGTTTTCAAAATTCTGTTTGTTTTTCTATATAACACCTAACACTTCTTTTGAATTCTATTTGTATGGAAACTAGATTTCACAGACATAAAAGTCTGTTGAAATAGTTTCTTAGCTCAAAAAGTTTATCTTAAGTTTGTGTTCCTACAATTTTATAGATTCTGCGTTGCATTCTGCCAATTAAGTAAAGATTTTCTTGCAAATAGTAGAGGGGATTTTCTCCAGCAATTGTAGGCTTACATGATGTTGCATAGAAATGGGAGTTCTTGACTGAATTTTATTTACCAAGTTTATTTTACATATACCAAAGGCCCCAAAGGCACTTCCCCCAATTTTGGGGGGTAGCCGACATCAACAATGAAACAAAACAAAAAGGGGACCTCTACTCTCTACGTTCCTTCAGCCTAACCAGGGACTCAGCCGAGTTCAGCTGGTACTGCTAGGGTGCCACAGCCCACCCTCCCACTTTATCCACCACAGATGAAGCTTCATAATGCTGAATCCCCTACTGCTGCTACCTCCGCGGTCATCTAAGGCACCGGAGGAAGCAGCAGGGCCTACCGGAACTGCGTCACAATCGCTCGCCATTCATTCCTATTTCTGGCACGCTCTCTTGCCTCTCTCACATCTATCCTCCTATCACCCAGAGCTTTCTTCACACCATCCATCCACCCAAACCTTGGCCTTCCTCTTGTACTTCTCCCATCAACTCTTGCATTCATCACCTTCTTTAGCAGACAGCCATTCTCCATTCTCTCAAAATACTTTTGGATAATTTTGGTTGCATAATTAGTCTTTAAAGACTGCTTTCCTTGTCTCTCCACACAAAAGTCTAAAATGCAATGATTTGTTTGCCGTAAACTTTCTCAAAGTCTTGAGAATCTTGAGGCGTAGTCAGTATTGTCAAATCCATGCTTCCATGACACAAAAAACAAATGTCTTTTATCCTTTCCGGAAAGACTTTTTATCATTATAGTCAGTCTTTTATTTATTACAAAGTTTATTTCGGATGATTTTGGTTGTATTATTAATATCTTTAAAGACTGCTTTCCTTTCTCTCTCTCTCTCTCTCCACACAAATCTTCAGTACACTGATTTGTTTGCTATGAACATTCATAAAGTCTTTAGAGAATATTGAGGCATAGTCAGTACAGTATATTGTCAAATCCATGCCACCTCAACACGAACAACAATTGATCTTTAATCCTTTCCGCAAAGTCTTTATATCATCATAGTGTCTTTCTAATAAGTAGGAGCTTGTTATGCAGTTTTGAAGCCACATACTATGTGAAAGCTTTAGAACCCACAGTCCCAGACATCTTAGCTCTAATAACTTAGTATTGTGATAGTTTTATTTACAGAACATGTATTCTGATAAGTTTTTATTACCTATAAGCTGTATTTTCAAGACCAGGTGTCTCAATGACTTGTCAACTTTCTGTTGTATCTAGAAGGTATGTCTATTTGAGATTGCTTTTCGTCAGAGTTTTGCCGTTCGAGATTTATTTACCAGGAAAGTCTTTACAGCTTAGGAGTGCTGTCAGCATATGCTAGAAGATGGGTATGGTTTCGTATTGTTAGAAATTCTGGATGCAAAAGGTGAATTATTTAGAAATAGCTCTATACTGTAATTAAAAGAATTCGCAATTAGTAAGTAGAAGGGATCGCAGAATCTAAGATGAATAACAGACGACGGGCAAATTAGATACGATTTTAAAAATGGCACTACAGTACTTCTTTGAAGCAAAATTGATACGTAAAAACGAGAAGTATTGCCGTTAGATTTTCCTTGAAGAAATAAGATGAATGCTTAAAGACGGTTTTTGTAGTTTGAAAATTATCAGCTGGTATTGTCATTCCAGAGGTGACTTGAATATTATACCTAAATTTGAAAGCTGCAAATGTTTCAGGAAGTGTGCTCCATACCAGCGATAGTACATGGTCCTTAACATGGCAATGATGAGAATTCCCTAATCAATGAAATGAAACTAGCAATATTCATGAATTTATACTCCTTTTCTAATAATCTAGACAAAACTCTTTCTATAGTCCTCTAACCATATTATTGACAGCGGTAGGAAACATGAATTATCTTTTCCAGACCTAGTGTAGTGATCTACTAGAAATTTTTTCATAGTTGTATAGCTTTGTTCTTATAAGTAACAGAACGCCAAACTTTACCTGTTGACCTGTTTTAGTAAGCGGTATCTCTATACTAGAGAGAGGCAAGAGAGCGTGCTAGAAATAGGAATGAATGGCGAGCGATTGTGACGCAGTTCCGGTAGGCCCTGCTGCTGCCTCCAATGCCTTAGATGACCGCGGAGGAGCAGCAGTAGGGGATTCAGCATTATGAAGCTTCATTTGTGGTGGATAACGTGGGAGGGTGGGCAGTGGCACCCTAGCAGTACCAGCTTAACTCGGTTGAGTCCCTTGTTAGGTTGGGAGGAACGTAGAGAGTAGAGGTCCCCTTTTTGTTTTTCTTTCTTTTGTTGATGTCGGCTACCCCCCAAAATTGGGGGAAGTGCCTTGGTATACTGTACTGTATGTATGTATGTAGTAAGCGGTATTAGATAGCAATTTAGTCTTGTGAAACTCGTGAGATGAAATATTGATTAAAGAAAAGCCTTAAAACATCAAAACCAAATGTCCAAGAGTGGGACAATTCTATCTGACAATGGGATGAATTTTGTAAGGCCGATCTCACAGACACTGAAGTGGCCCTGAGGTTCACGTGTAAGGATTTAAGTTTTACACATGAGTATTTACCCGATTTAATCACTTACATGGAATGGTGTCGTGACCAAAGTCAATCCAGTTGTTTAGGTCACTTGTCTGCTTTTGAGGGGGAAGTGTGTGTCTTGATGTAAGTAATTGTATTGTTGTAACAGATTGAAGGATGACTTGTAATTTTGAATAAAACTAAACGTTTTACCCCCAGGCTCTTTGGAAATTTCCAACCCTTAACCCCCAAGGGTTATTTTTTCCCCAGCACATTTTGCAGTATATTTTTTTTTAATTGCTCTAACAGCCTTCGTTTTTGTCATAGAGAGGTCAGGTTGGTCTCATTCTCTTGGAAAATGCATGAATTTTTTCAAAAAAATATCAAAAATATGAAAAAAAAAAATTTAAATAGCATTTTTTTTTGCAAGGACGTACCGGTACGTCCATGGGGGTAAAGGGATGAGTTTTGTGAAACGTACCAGTGCGTCCTTTTGGGGGTAAAAGGGTTAAAGTGTTTGGTTTACTTGTGAAATTCCCAGAATTTTTGCATTTTGAATTATTTCTGAATAAAATTGTAATATTAAGAAAGACATCTGGAAAGATAGAGGTTGCTCGACAAGTATTCATGTAAACTGCTATTAGCGAAGGTAGCACCAGATTGAAAATATAAATTATTAAATTTTTGAATTAATATAATGGCTAGACCTATAAAAAGATAATTTCATGAAATAACGAATGATGAAACTTTTCCTACATTAATGAATAGATTGTGTTGATGCAATTTGACACCAAAAAAAATTTCTAATCGTGCGAATTAACTATTAACCCGTTTAGTTCTTAAAATATAATCTATAATTAACATATTTGGTTTAGTAAAGCTAAAAACTATAGTCAATTTCTTTTAGCGATGCAGATTTGCACCGACTCGCAGCGGTGCCCTTTTAGCTCGGAAAGGTTTCCTGATCACTGATTGGTTGGACGAGATAATTCTAACCAATCAGCGATCAGGAAAATTTTCCGAGCTAAAAGGGCACCGCTGTGAGTCGGTGCAAATCTGCATCGCTAAAAGAAATGGACTATAGTTAATTGTAGAAATTTTTTAATTTGCAATGCATAAGTGACTTTTTACGGTATATTTTGTTTCCCTGTCAAATTTTACTTCTAGTATTCAGTGTTGATGAAAAAATTGAAGTCTTTTTGTAGTTACAATACTTATGGTCACAAAATTAGTTCAATTTAGTCGTGCTTTTTGACAACTTGATGTAAAATTTAACAGCAGGTTGCTGGAAAATGTTAAAATGGGATGTGTAAAGTATCGTTAACTTGCTAATTTCAATATAAAAAAATCAGTTCAGATCACGTTAATTAAAATTGTGAGAATTAACGTTAAGCCATAAGACTTTACTCCATAAATATTTAAATTTAATGAAAATTTAGTTTGCGTAAATCTAACAATAATGGCTAACCTAACCTAACCTAACCTAACCTAACTATTGAACATTTAAACTTGCTACTTGAATGGGAAAATTACCAAAGCATTGAAGTAATTTTGGTTTGGAAAATCTAAGATTTTCTAATATAATTTCATAAAGTTCTAAATATAATGAAATTACAGCTAAAATCAATGCCAAGATGATAGTCAACAATCAGTAAAAACTAAAATGGGAAAATGACAAGTTAAAAAAGCTCGGGGGAAAATGCAAATATAGATTTAAAATACTGCTTTAATTGTAAATGAATCGCAGTATATAAGAAACTAAAGTAATAAAATATCTAATAGAAAATAGAGTTCAGCATAAATGAAAAAAAGGCGAAGTCAGAATTAATCTGCCAAAAGATCTAAGTCCAGAAAGATAATTTTAATTATAAATAAGCCATTTATCGGTAAAATTACTGTTTTCCATTGATGTTAGTTTAATTTAAATTTAAATGATTAATAAGTAAACCAATTATCAATAAAATTAAAGTAAAATCGACAAAATCAAAAGGTAAATCAGAAAAGAAAATGGGAATCAAAATTGACATTATAAAAAATGTCTTATTCTTGTGAAATCAGAGTAAAATTCTTTATTAGAATACGAAAGTTTAGCAAAACTATATATATTAATTAAAACTAATTAGCAAAAATCGAAAAAAACGAAGGTATTCAAAGTCTATATCTAGGTATTTTTTATTTTTTTTAAATCCCAGCTCTGGGTATATTATTTTTTTGTCTTAAATTCATTAAAACACCAAATTTACATTGAAAGGCCAAGAAAATGTATTTGGAATAACGAAACCAATTACTTAAATTGTAAGAAATTAGCATTTTCATTATAAAAATTCAAAGTTTGAAGTCCCTTTGTTGAGTATGTGGTACTGTGACAATTTTTCTAATATAATTTGACATTTCCCCGTCATATTTTACGTTTAGTAGTCAGTATTGGAGAGAAAATATAAGTATTTTGTGGTTATAATATTTATGATCATAAAATTACTCATATTTAGTCACCCTTATTGACTTTTTCATTTAAATCTGACGTAAGAATGGTAGAAAATGTCAGAAAATTGTCTGTGTTAATTATGCTAAATTTGCTAAATAATTTCAATCAGTCGCTCAAATCGAGAAATTTAAAGTAAATTTAAATATATTTTCATTGCTTTGAGTTTGAAAATTGCCTGCTTAAATTACCCTAAACTTGCTAAATATCAGTCCATATCGAGAAATTAAATTCTAAATTCCAAATAGCTTTGAAAACAATTATAAAATTTCCTTATTTAATATTTACGCTTACATTATCATTTATAACTGTCCCACTCGGTAATTTATTAATTATAGATATCTTTATGGTAAAAATTTCCCTTTATGCTATGAGCTTGAAGGAAAAGGTGTCCATTTCTATACCAAGGCAGAATTTCCTGTAAGAAACTTCAAAGGTAAACTGGAAGCATAATGAAAATGTATGTTTACACCCCGTAGAGTTTCTCATTTCATTCATAGAGGGGTTTTTTGTCATTACACTTTATTATAAGGAATTCTACTTGAAAAACTCTACGGGATTTTCACGCCATATTTAATAAGAATTTTCTCTAACCAGAGAAAAACTCTACGGGATTTTAACGCCACATTTCATAAAGACATTACTCTAACAAGAGTTCATGTACCATAATAAAACATAGCCATGAGGGTGAACGTTAGCTCAGGCATGTCTCAAAAGTAACCCTACCCCCCCTCGGGACCTCTGGGCTTAACCAGTTTACTTTTAATATATGAAAACAAAACATCTTTTAAAAGTGACATAGAAAACGGATCTGCATCTGGAAGAGCACAAGGGAAGAGAGGTCCTTCTCTTCCCCAGCTAAGTAATCAGCTGTTAACTTTAGAAACCTTTGAATTGGTCAAGAAATTGATAACTGGTTGGTCAACTTTCACGGGTCATTGTATGCTGACCCCGTGGGGTAAATAAAATATATATTTATATAATTATCCCACTAATATAATGAGTAACCAGACCCATATTTATACTTTATGGATTTAAATAAAAAGAACATCGGATTCTTAATAGTATTTTAATATCTTTGCTTCAAAAATGCTCATGACGTCATTAGCATGTGACGTAACACCATACCTTATGACGTCATTACAATCTTCCTGGTTTAACACCATTGGAGGTCAGAGGTGCTATACCTATGACGTCATTCTTACGTCACTAACAATATGGCGTAACTATATATATGACGTCATACTTGGTTTGACAATTAGAAATCAGACCTGCTATACCTATGACGTCATTGCTACGTCACTAACAATGTGACGTCATCCTTGATTTGACAGAAATCTGACCTGCTGTACCTATGACGTCATTTCTACGTCACCAACATAATGTCATTCTTGGTTTGACACCATTTGAAATCAGATCTGCTATACCTATGACGTAATCCTTGGTTTTACAATAAGAAACCAGTGAACTGCTATACTTGTGACGTCATTGCTACGTCACTAAAAAATGTGACTATATGACGTCATCATTAGCTTTACACCATTAGAAATCAGTGAACTGCTGTATCTATGACGTCATTGCTACGTCACTAAAAAATGTGACTATATGACGTCATCATTAGCTTTACACCATTAGAAATCAGTGAACTGCTGTATCTATGACGTCATTGCTACGTCACTAAAAAATGTGACTATATGACGTCATCATTAGCTTTACACCATTAGAAATCAGTGAACTGCTGTATCTATGACGTCATTGCTACGTCACTAACCACGTGACAGCTATATATGACGTCATTGAATAACTACTATTCTTCTAGTTCTTTATGGACGGGATGTGGACTTCAGACCCGTATCCTTTCATGACCAATTTATACACATTGATCTTTTACTTATGACCTTATTTTATACCTACTGGTTTATACTGAATTCAGCAGTACTTTTAAAATCATACCAAGTTATACTTAAGATTGCATTTCTTCTTTTACCTGTACTTATATACATACCTTTTGTTTAGTTCTCTCTAATGGCAATTCTCGACTTTTTATTAATCTTAATTTGTTGGACAGAAACTTACGGTCTATTAAATTTCTTATTCCTGATCTAGATATTAATCTCTGGCACCGTCGTTCAATTAGTTCATTATGCATGTTGCATAAGATTTTTCATAACTCTGACCATCCTTTACATTCAGATCTCCCTGGACAATTCTATCCTGTTCGTAATACTAGGCAGGCAGTTAATTCTAATAGCCAGGCCTTTTCCATCATAAGACTCAATACTACGCAGTACTCTAGAAGTTTTATTCCAGCTGTTACAAGTTGTGGAATGATCTTCCTAATCGGGTGGTTGAATCAGTAGAACTTCAAAAGTTCAAAGTTGGAGCAAATGCTTTTTTGTTGACCAGGCGGACATGAGTCTTTTTATAGTTTATTTATGACATATTTGTTTTTGATGCTGTTAATAGTTTATATATGACATGTGTGTTTTGACGTTGTTACTGTTTTTAGAATGATTTATTGTTAATTTGTTCTCTTCATTTATTTATTTCCTTATTTCCTTTCCTCACTGGGCTATTTTTCCCTGTTGGAGCCCCTGGGCTTATAGTTTCTTGCTTTTCCAACTAGGGTTGTAGCTTGGATAGTAATAATAATAATAATAAGGAAAATTGAATAATGTGGGATGGAAATAGAAAACTTGAAAATGAGCCAGAGATTTTCACATATGCATAAATAATATATTTCATCTTGATAAAGGGCTAGAGATAATTTTGTATACGATAGAACTTCCATTCTTTATTTTGCAAACCTTATATTTAATAATCCATTTTCATTTTAGCAGCAAATAGCATACCTCCTGATTTCTAAATTACCCCACAACTAAGAATCAAATCCTAAATAAAGATGGCTACAGTGGTGGTGATTGTGGAATTGAACTGAAGACATACTTTTAAATACATCTAGATAATCAGTCTTGAAAAATTTATGGTCTGACAGGACTCAAAACTTCAAGGATTTCCTTTAATCCTTGCAGGAACCTGCAGAGACCAAAGGATAAGAACTTAGCCAAGAAAATGATAGAATGTTTCTATGGCAACGAAATACATCAACGTTGCAGTTAGAGCCCTTGCCAATAAGAAAACCTAATAGGAAAATTATCTTATATTTTGGGTAGAGAAATATACGGGAGCTAAGAATCTAAGTAGCTTAGTTTTTAGGCATTTCTTCCATAAAGCAAGAGACAAATTTCAGAGAGAGAGAGAGAGAGAGAGAGAGAGAGAGAGAGAGAGAGAGAGAGAGAGAGAGAGAGAGAGAGAGAGAGAGAGAGAGAGAGAGAGAGAGAGCAACTGATGGGGACTGGAGGATATTCCATCAAAAGAATAATATTCGTGGTTATAACCATTCAGATTTCATAAGACTTTCATTATTTGCTGGTAGCATGTCTTCTTTATGAATCAGTAATGGCACAAAACGAAATATTAAAGAAAAAACCTTCACAAAGCTCTGAGCAATAAATTACAAACTGAATGAATCAACGTCCTCTTTGAACGCAACTTTCTGCAAGATATGAAAAGCAGGAAAAAGACCATTTCAGTGGAGATCTGCAAGATATGAATTTCAGTGGAGATCTGCAAGATATGAAAAGCAGGAAAAAGACCATTTCAGTGGAGATCTGCAAGATATGAAAAGCAGGAAAAAGACCATTTCAGTGGAGATCTGCAAGATATGAAAAGCAGGAAAAAGACCATTTCAGTGGAGATCTGCAAGATATGAAAAGCAGGAAAAAGACCATTTCAGTGGAGATCTGCAAGATATGAAAAGCAGGAAAAAGACCATTTCAGTGGAGATCTGCAAGATATGAAAAGCAGGAAAAGACCCTTTTAGTAGAAATCTGCAAGATATGAAAGCAGGAAAAAGGCCCTTTCAGTGGAGATGAGCACTCCATACCCATTGCCACCACAATAAAATACAATACCATAGTAGAACTTGAATAAAAGATGATAGAAATTACTAGGATTCCTTAGGTAGGATACTCTGATAATGAGGACTACAACCAAACTAAAAGCCACACTGACCAAAAGCCATTTAAATATTCACTATCCTTTCAACATTGGCCAGTAAATATGATAGGAGGCACCTTCAAGAATAACAATCACCAGGCAAAGAGGCATAATGCATTGAAAATTGCCTAAATATGCAATCCAGGCCATTCCATCTTTCTCATATACCAAAAACCCTAGACACTGAATGACACTGGGTCCCAATGAGCTACAGAACAGACAGACATCATGGGACTGCAGATGTTATATTTGGCTGATTTCTGCCTGAGCAGTCTGACTACACAGCTAGGAAGGCATGCCCAGAGCTTACAGTTGCTGGAACCTTTCTCGGGTAAACTGTTGCTTGTCTTTACGACAGGAAAAGCTCTAAAATAGGGGTCCTTAAAAGCAGCCATATATGAAGGCAAAGTTTTAAATACGAATACTGACAAACTCCAGTGAACCAAGAATTGCAAATCTTTCTCCTTTCATATAAATCGAAATTCTCACAAAGATAAGTTTCTCACACTAACTAACCATAAATCGGTGTCAAATTTCCGCCTAGACATTTTCTTAAGTCTTGAAGATTTTTATATATTCTAAAATATTCACCAATTGAATGCAATCACATGAATACCTTTGATACACAGATGAGAAAAGAATTTGCATCTGAAGAAAAGTACCAGCAAAAATGATCAATGGGAAATATAGAACGCAGACCTTACAATTGAACTTCATTACTTACAGGAAAAAGTCCCTTTACTATAAGTCAAATTCTTCATCATCTTCATTTGAGAATTCCAGCAAATGGACCACAGTTTAAGTCAGTTCAGACTTGGATTTAGAAATTTGGATGATATGACCCAGTCCTGAAAGGCTATCAAAAGCCAGCAGGATGCAACTGGGATTAAACCTGGCAGTTGCATTACAAATTAAAAGTTACAATATTGGAAAGATGGAAGAAATGAAATAGTAATACCTACAGCATAGCATGCTAGATCAACAATGGCACTATACACTAACAGGATCAAGTTAGCACAAAGCAGGTTCTCTTTGGTGAAGACAGGGAAAGCATTGGAAATTCTTGAACTCATCTCTAAAATTACACGAACCAAAAAAGATTGAGAGGACGAAGAGCTCTTTTCTCTCTAACCAAAAGATAACTGACCCATCAGTGTTGACATCACAAGAGGAACATTGAAAAAAGAAAGGGAAGAAATATCACCAATTCAATCTTTGGCCAGGAGTAAACAGACAGATTTTCCTTAAAAAAAAAAAAAAAAAAAAAAAAATCATAAGAATCAAATATATGGAGGCATTATCTGCTCTAAGGAAAGTTTTATCATGTTGATCCAAAAAAACACAAAAGGATGGTCGTAGTATTAAGGATCCTTATTACGAGAAGCCTGCTCATGTAACTACAACCAAAGGAGCAGCCACTACATTCTAGAAAAAAAAATATAAAAAAGTTGTGTCCTCGAACACAACCAAAATAAAAAAGGTTGTGCCCTAAGACAACCAAAGTCACTGGAATCTTGATGAAGCAACAAATTTGTTATTACAATTACTAGCTAAGCGATAAACTTAGTTGGAAAATCAGGAGCCCAAGGGCTTCAACTGAGAAAAATAACCGTGATGAAAGGAAATAAACAATAGATAATGTTTTAAGAACACTAATATTAAAATAGATCATTCATATATAAACTATAAACACTTAACAAGAGGAAGAGAAATAAGACAGAAAAGTGTACCCGAGTGTACACTTAGGCAAAAGAACACTACCCCAAGACAGTGGAAGACCATGGTACTGAGGCTATGGCACTACCAAGGACGAGTTCACAGCAATGAAAGTTGTTGCATACATGGACTCATCTGGTGAATGAACATGTACAGCAGATATGAAAGGTGCTAAAACCGACATTAGGCGGAATGATTGCTATATATCTCAAGGTACATCATGTTCTGTAATTAAGAATTTGGACCATAAGCCCAACCTGTGAGGTTATTCAGCACCACTATGCAACTGGGGGGGGGGAACCCCATCAGTTGCACTATGAAGTACAATTTAAGATAATAAGACAGAGGAAAGGAAGCACGAGGGGTAAAACGACGAGAGACAATATGCAACCCTATAGTCCATTTCTTTTGGCGATGCATATTTGCACCGACTCGCAGCGGTGCCCTTTTGGCGATGCATACAGTGAACCCTCGCTACTTCGCGGTTCGACCATCGCGGATTCACCACTTCGCGGATTTTTTTCATAACCCATGTATATACATATATCACAGATTTTCCAGAAATATCGAAAATACCGCGATGTGACCGATGGTGCGAGATTGGAGAAAGTAAGGAAAATTGAATCGTGATTGATTTTCAATATAAATGAAACTTTGAGGAGCAACAAAGATATCATTTGTTAGAGAGATAGAGAGAGGAAAGGAATGGGAGGTAGTGAAAAGTAGCCCACAGAGACAGAGAGAGAGAGAGAGAGAGAGAGAGAGAGAGAGAGAGAGAGAGAGAGAGAGAGAGAGAGAGAGAGATAGAGGGGGGTTTAAATGTAATAAACAAAAAAATTTGATAGGTTATAACACATTGGTGCTTATGTAATATCAACTGTATAGTGTAGACGGTTTGAATAAGTTAAGAAATGGTATAAATGATACTTTGTTAGTGTATTCGTACACACTCAAGAGCGGCAGCTAGATGACAGCTGATCTAATCACAGCCAAAAGTAAAAAAAAAAAAGAAATCAACAATACTCGATTTTTAAAACAAACCCGAAATTTAAAAACAAAAGTACACGCTTTCTTAATGTGCAATTAACTATTTAAAGAGTGGCAATTTTCTTGAATAAAATGATATTTCCCAAAAAATAGTGGTTTGCTGATGAAATCGGATGCCGTATTTTTAGCTATGATTGAAATGGATGTAGACTCGGCCTAATTATTTCCTTTCGTATTTAATTAACACTAAGAAAACTAATTTTAGTTTCTTCATCTAAATGTAAGTATTGTATAACACGAAGAAAAAGAGAGAGAGAGAGAGAGAGAGAGAGAGAGAGAGAGAGAGAGAGAGAGAGAGAGAGAGAGAGAGAGAGAGAGAGAGATCAGCTGTTGTACTCAAATGGCGTGTTTTTGTTTCGTGAGAATTTCATCGGCATGACTTTAACAACAACATACTGTACTGAACTTTACAGTATTATACAGACTACTGTAATATGATAAAGTAAAATATTTGTAATCTATTTTATATGAAATGGGGCTATTTTTTTTTGTTTAAAATTTACATTTACGTATGTAAAACAACTCTCTCTCTCTCTCGTAGATTGTTTTCCTGCTTTGCTACGTATGTATGATTTTATATAGATACGGTAAATAATATTTGTAATAACATATTTTATTAAAGCTTTTACTGTAATATCATTATTTATCACTTTCATCATGCGCGTTAAATTCCTTAGTTTGTTTACTGAGCGTACTTTATGCGGCGGCGTCATAAAGAAAAACATTTCATTTGGAAGTCCTAAGAAAAATTAAGTAAAACATTAGTAATAACCAAATCAACATACTGTACTGAATAATCAATATAATCGATGCAGAAACTAACCTATACACAGATGTGTAAATGCGTTTGTTTCTTCATTATAATCAGAGATAAACGTAAACAAAACATTGGTTGCCATATTTTATCGTGCTTTTTGGCGTGTTTAGGAAACGCATGATATAAAGTCGGCCTTAATATTTGTGCCTGTTTTAGTTTAGGGTACGTTAGTACATGCATTAAGTGTTCTGTACATTAAAGGGTAGTTTGTTAACAGTACTACGTACAAGGGAAGGTTTTAAAAGTCTGAATATACATGTTAAATAAATAGGTAAATATGATGTCACTACTTCGCGGATTTTCACCTATCGCGGCCGGGTCTGGAACCTATCTACCGCGATAAACGAGGGTTCACTGTATTTGCACCGACTCGCAGCGGTGCCCTTTTAGCTCGGAAAAGTTTCCGGATCGCTGATTGGTTGGACAAGATAATTCTAACCAATCAGCAATCAGGAAACTTTTCCGAGCTAAAAGGGCACCGCCGAGAGTCGGTGCAAATATGCATCACTAAAAGAAATGGACTATAGTCAATGAGAGAGCAGATACATTTAGAATTACAAGGAATTGTAGCAGATCTAAATTCTACAATCTAACCAGTAAAACAACTGGCAAGATCATAGACATATTAGTAAAAGCAGGTCACAACAGCACAAAAAGGCTGTAAAGTAAGGGAAAGTTGACTCGCTGCAACAGTCAATACACCAAAGGAGAGAACAGAAGGGTTATTTCAGTCAGTGATCTGCCCAGCAATCAAAAATAGAAGAATATATTGCAGCATCAAGATGAGGTTCTGGTACCACAGAGAATACCAGTGCAGCTGTAATGGAAATGATAATACAGTCACAAACAGTCATAGAGGAAGCCTTGATACCACTTAGATCACAAATGATGAGGGAAAACTACTCTCTTGGAATTTAGGAAAGTCCAGTTAAAGTCATGGACAACAATGGGATGCAAGATGTTGCTCAACTATGCATCACTGACAAGCAAAAAAGTAGTTTCTAATACCAGGATAATCAAAGGTTTAAGCCAATGTGGAGACAGATTGGGTTGTGATTTATAGAATTTGAACTGTATGCCCCAATCCAGGGAAGTCGCAGTGGTGGGAACAGCATCTGCTGAACAACCAACAGTTGCTTGAGAACATATGAAACACAGACTATAGTGAATGGGTGTGATATGCAGGTTTAAAAGCATTTCAGAGAGAGCACCCAATTATGGTATTAGGACAGAGTGTCGAAGGACAGAGCGTCGAAGGACAAAGTGTCGAATAGACAAAGTGTTGAATGGACAAGGTGTAGAATGGACAAAAGTTAAAAAGAGAGAGAGAGATAGATTGGATTTGATTATTGATTTTAGGCTTACGTCAAGCAATGGAACTTCCAAGGTCATCCAGAAGATAGAGAGTTACAAGGAGTTATAAATGTTTTTTGAGTTGATTATTCAATTTAGGCTTACGCCAAGCACTGGGATTACAAGGTCATTCAGCGCTTTTGAAAAAAATAAAATGGATATAGGATCATAAATATACATCATACATCAATATAAGCAATAAAAATTATAAAAATTATAAGGCGGTGTCCATGAGAAGGCTTCTCCTGAAGCAGTGGTCCAAAACATGGGAAGAGATTCATAGCAAAAGAAAACATAAATGAATACACAAGTTGAGCAGCCAGTTGCAGTATACATTCTCTAATATTCACAAGGGGATGAAAGAATCCCAGCGCAGAAATGAAACACGAGAATAGAAGTAAGTTCAATTGCTCATCTTTCTTGGTCTGATATGATTTCGGCTACACAAGAGACCAGTGGCAATCTGTCCAAGAACCGACAGGTTTCAGAATGCTATCGAGGGATGAGAAACTCCCTCAAAAAGGAGGCATAAACATTTGACATTAATAACCATTAAAATCTAGACAAACATAAATATCAGAAGACTTCATCTGCTGTAGCATACAGGACAAATGCTGTGATAACCAATATACAATATACCAGGTGAAAAACAGGATAGTTCATATACATACAACTCTGACATGAAACAATTTAAAGAAATCAATTCAAACAATATTCAGAAACCTGGAGATAACAAATTCTTACTAAGTCAGCATTGGACACATATTAAAATTGTGTCAATTTACCATAATACTAATTGACAAGTTCTAAAATTGCAGTTTAAAATTTCTCAGAAAATATATAGCCTAAAAATCAAGGAAACAATTTAAAGAAATCAATTCAAGGCAGGATGATAAAAACAATATTCAGAAACCTGGAGATAACAAATTCTTACTATGTCAGCAGTGGACACATACTAATATTCTGTCAATTTACCATAATACTCATTGACAAAAGTTCTAAAATTGCAGTTTAAAATTTCTCAGAAAAAATATAGCCTATAAATCAAGGCAAGACTTGACCTGAAGGTTATAGGGAAAATTATTAGGTGGCTTAGAAGTAACCATAAAAAAAAGTTAAAATTGTTTAAGAGCATACAACATTTTTCCTTCATCAAGACTTTGGAAGTATCATGCCAGGGGCAATTTAACACTGAATTAAGGCTAAACATGACTGATGGGTTTGCCATGAGACGTCACTGCGGACAAAAGATAACAAAAAGTCTCAATAGTTTCACTTGAAATCTCTAGTAAGAAACTTGGAGAAATATCACCCGTCACACTGGTGCAAGTTACTTGCACCAGGACACCATACAATGAACAAAAAGACACTCAGGTTTCAATTTGGTAATCAGGAGATAAATTATGCTGCTAAATAAAAATGGCATTTGTTATTAATGGTTTGTGCACATACATGGCTCTTCTGAGAGAGAGAGAGAGAGAGAGAGAGAGAGAGAGAGAGAGAGAGAGAGAGAGAGCATTCAGTTTCAGAACTAAGGTCTTGACAATTTGTACTAAACAATGTTTATATACATAGCAGGTTTGCAATGAGAGAGAGAGAGAGAGAGAGAGAGAGAGAGAGAGAGAGAGAGATAGAGAGAGAGAGAGAGAGAGAGAGAGAGAGAGAGAGAGAGAGAGAGAGAGAGAGAGAGAATAACAAACACAAAACACATTTTATTAAAAAAAAAGTCAACGTACATTAAAAATGAAAGGGCGGTCATGTACAGAACACATTACTTGAAAGCAAATTATTAAAATATATTAAAAAATGAAAGAGAATACAGTACATTATTTTTGTTGCTAAACTTTGAAAAAACTATTAATATATATCAAACTAAATTTCAGTATAGGTGCTTCAGTTACCGTAGAGTTTTGTTCCTATGACATGTAACTCAAGTTTTTATGCAAATAGGATGACATTACTTAATACAAGCACCAAAATCACTCAATTGTGTTAATGCATTTGCTAAATTATAATCTAGTAACTTAATCTAAGGGATCAAATTCCCTCATCAAAGCAGATCTGTGAAAGTATAGTTATTTAAAAACAATAAAGACAGAGCAAAAAATTCACCCAAGTAAACTGCCTAAACCATAAAAACAGATTTAATTATTGGAAATATACCTGGGACTACTGTAATATAAATATTTGTAGAACATAAATATAGAATAAAATGAAACTGTGACAAAAAAAACCATACAGTTCCTTATGAAAGCTGCGGTACTTCATAAAATGAAAATAATAGAAGGAAAACTGTAACAGAAAACCATAAAATTCTTTTACGCAATGCATTCATGAAAAATGTTATTTTTATTAATAAAATAAATTTTTGAATATACTTACCCGATAATCATGTAGCTGTCAACTCCGTTGCCCGACAGAATTCTATGGAGGGATACGCCAGCTATCACAATACTAGAAGGGGGTGTATTTACCAGCGCCACCTGTGGCCAGGTACTCAAGTACTTCTTGTTGACACCTCCTCAATTATTCCTCGGTCCACTGGTTCTCTATGGGGAGGAAGGGAGGGTCGATTAAATCATGATTATCGGGTAAGTATATTCAAAAATTTATTTTATTAATAAAAATAACATTTTTCAATATTAAACTTACCCGATAATCATGTAGCTGATTCACACCCAGGGGGGTGGGTAAAAAACCAGTGTACAAGACTAAAGGATAGCTAAGTATCCCGTATTTCATATAATCAGTTATCCACAATAACAATGAAATAATAAGTACCTGGTAAGGAAGTCGACTTGAACCGTTACTCTGCCTTTAATAAGATCGTCTTCCTTACTGAGCGCAGCGTTCCTCTTGGGAGGCTGAATCAACTCAAAGGTGCTAAAGTATACAGGGCTGTAACCCATACTAAAGGACCTCATCACAACCTTTAACCTCGGCGCTTCTCAAGAAAGAATTGACCACCCGCCAAATCAATAAGGATGTGGAAGGCTTCTTAGCCGACCGTACAACCCATAAAAAGTATTCAAGAGAAAGGTTAAAAAGTTATGGGATTATGGGAATGTAGTGGCTGAGCCCTCGCCTACTACTGCATTCGTTGCTACGAATGGTCCCAGGGTGTAGCAGTACTCGCAAAGAGACTGGACATCTTTGAGATAGAATGATGCGAACACTGACTTGCTTCTCCAATAGGTTGCATCCATAACACTCTGCAGAGAACGGTTCTGTTTGAAGGCCACTGAAGTAGCCACAGCTCTCACTTCATGTGTCCTTACCTTCAGCAAAGCAAGGTCTTCTTCCTTCAGATGAGAATTTGCTTCTCTAATCAGAAGCCTGATGTAGTAAGAAACTGCGTTCTTAGACATTGGTAGAGAAGGCTTCTTGATAGCACACCATAAGGCTTCTGATTGTCCTCGTAATGGTTTTGACCTTCTTAGATAGTACTTAAGAGCTCTAACTGGGCAAAGTACTCTCTCCAGTTCGTTCCCCACCATGTTGGACAGGCTTGGGATCTCGAACGACTTAGGCCAAGGACGGGAAGGAAGCTCGTTTTTAGCCAAAAAACCGAGCTGCAAGGAACATGTAGCCGTTTCAGATGTGAAACCTATGTTCCTGCTGAAGGCGTGGATCTCACTTACTCTTTTAGCTGTTGCTAAGCACACGAGGAAAAGAGTTTTTAATGTGAGGTCCTTAAAAGAGGCTGATTGGAGCGGTTCAAATCTTGATGACATTAGGAACCTTAGGACCACGTCTAGATTCCAGCCTGGAGTGGACAACCGACGTTCCTTTGAGGTCTCAAAAGACCTAAGGAGGTCCTGTAGATCTTTGTTGGAGGAAAGATCCAAGCCTCTGTGGCGGAAAACCGCTGCCAACATACTTCTGTAACCCTTGATCGTAGGAGCTGATAGGGATCTTACGTTCCTTAGATGTAACAGGAAGTCAGCAATCTGGGTTACAGTGGTACTGGTTGAGGAAACTGCATTGGCCTTGCACCAGCTTCGGAAGACTTCCCACTTAGACTGATAGACTCTGAGAGTGGATGTCGTCCTTGCTCTGGCAATCGCTCTGGCTGCCTCCTTCGAAAAGCCTCTAGCTCTTGAGAGTCTTTCGATAGTCTGAAGGCAGTCAGACGAAGAGCGTGGAGGTTTGGGTGTACCTTCTTTACGTGAGGTTGACGCAGAAGGTCCACTCTTAGAGGAAGAGTCCTGGGAACGTCGACCAGCCATTGCAGTACCTCGGTGAACCATTCTCTCGCGGGCCAGAGGGGAGCAACCAACGTCAGCCGTGTCCCTTTGTGAGAGGCGAACTTCTGAAGTACCCTGTTGACAATCTTGAACGGCGGGAATGCATACAGGTCGAGATGGGACCAATCCAGCAGAAAGGCATCCACGTGAACTGCTGCTGGGTCTGGAATCGGAGAACAATACAAGAGGAACCTCTTGGTCATCGAGGTAGCGAATAGATCTATGGTTGGCTGACCCCACAGGGCCCAAAGTCTGCTGCAAACATTCTTGTGAAGGGTCCACTCTGTGGGGATGACCTGACCCTTACGGCTGAGGCGATCTGCCATGACATTCATATCGCCCTGAATGAGCCTCGTTACCAGCGTGAGCTTTCGATCTTTTGACCAAATGAGGAGGTCCCTTGCGATCTCGAACAACTTCCTCGAATGAGTCCCTCCCTGCTTGGAGATGTAAGCCAAGGCTGTGGTGTTGTCGGAGTTCACCTCCACCACCTTGTTAAGCTGGAGGGACTTGAAGTTTATCAAGGCCAGATGAACTGCCAACAACTCCTTGCAATTGATGTGAAGTGTTCTTTGCTCCTGATTCCATGTTCCCGAGCATTCCTGTCCGTCCAGTGTCGCACCCCAGCCCGTGTCCGATGCGTCCGAGAAGAGACGGTGGTCGGGGGTCTGAACAGCCAATGGTAGACCTTCCTTGAGAAGAGTGCTGTTCTTCCACCACGTTAGAGTAGACCTCATCTCTTCGGAAACAGGAACTGAGACCGTCTCTAGCGTCATGTCCTTTATCCAGTGAGCAGCTAGATGATACTGAAGGGGGCGGAGGTGGAGTCTCCTTAACTCGATGAACAGGGCCAGTGATGAAAGTGTCCCTGTTAGACTCATCCACTGCCTGACTGAGCATCGGTTCCTTCTCAGCATGCTCTGGATGCATTCTAGGGCTTGGAAGATCCTTGGGGCCGACGGAAAAGTCCAAAAAGCTCGACTCTGAAGATCCATACCCAAGGAGACAATGGTCTGGGATGGAACGAGCTGAGACTCCTCAAAATTGACCAGGAGGCCTAGTTCCTTGGTCAGATCCATAGTCCCTTTGAAAATCTCCAGACAGCGACGACTTGTGGGAGCTCTTAAAAGCCAGTCGTCTGACGGAGCCGGACACAAGATCATGATACTGCTGCACAGTCTGTGAACTGTCAATCATGGGCAAGCGAGGAAGTACAGTGACAACCCGAATCTGTCTAGACTGTCTGGGTCGTACAGACAACTCCTTAACGGGTTGCTGAGGTTGCCGCACTGCGTCACAACAAGTCACTTCTGTTGGTTGTTGAACGTCTTCCCCGTGACACATTGACTCCGTAAACAAAAAAATCCTCTAACAAGGACTAAGCTTGGACTGCATGTCATGCAACACAGCTCAAGGTCTATGGGAGAAGGTGTGGTAACAGACGGGATTAGCGACTGAAGTGGAACCATAACCTTCCCTGTAAGCATGTTATGCTTAAATAAAAGTCCATAAGAGGTTATGCAGCTAAAGGTTCCCTCCAAATGACAGAGTCCTCAAGGGAATATCAGAAGGAGGGAGAAAAGAACTTTCTCATCTACAGGGACCTTATCCTAGAAAAGCTAAGTTCTCTGAGTGAGGGTTCACTGGTGCAAAAGCAGCAGACTAGAAGGCAACGTTATGAAACTGCTTGACAGTCTAGTGAGTTGGCAACAACCCAAGCTGTGTGACTGAGAAGCATGCGGTAAGGTATGCAGAGCATGATGTATGCAGAGTATGCTGTATGCAGAGCATGCTGTATGTAGAGCATGTTGTATGCAGAGCATGCTGAATGCAGAGCATGCTGTATGCAGAGCATGTTGTATGCAGAGCATGCTGAATGCAGAGCATGCTGTATGCTGAGCATGTAGTAAGCAGAGCCTGCTGTAAGCAGAGCCTGCTGTAAGCAGAGCCTGCTGAAAGGAAAGCAGAGCGTGTGCATGGCGTTTAACATTTCTCAGAAATTCCATGACCAGTGCTAGAGTGCTTTATGCATGTTTGCATGGGGATTAAAAATCAACATAATGTTTACCTTACATTCATAACTCATGATTCATATTTTTGCCATGGTTTGAAAATGGAGGTAAGGTATGCTGAACAGCAGAGTCATAACGAGCTGGAACAACAAAAGTTGTGGTTTCCTCTTCAAGACTCTGTTGAGGGAACACCTGAGGCTCAGTCTGCAAAGGCTGAATAAAAGACAAGCAGAAGGAAGGCGCATGGGTGGAGGAGGCTGACTCCTAGCATGAGTGGTTGAACCCAAGGGTTGCGCTTGCTGAGCGGTTGGCGGAAGTGGAGTAGCAAGTTCTAGTTCCTGTGGTGTGAGCGGAGCGCGATGAGGAAGAGGCTGCGCAGAACAAGGTAAATGTCTCGCAAGCTGAGGCTCCTGAGGCGCAAGGCTAAGGTGTTGTGGTGCTTGCCTTGTGGAGGGTTGAGCTCGCTGCAGCGAGAGCTGAGGAGACTGACTCATGGACGGGAGAGGTTGTTGTACCTCAACCGAGTGTTGCATCACTGGTGGAACAGCAAGTGGAGGCGGAGGAAGAGAGGTATAATCCTCCTGATCCCATTGTAAAGGTTGCCTTAAGGAAGGCGGAGGCTGAACACCACTGGGAACAGCAAACTCAGCACGTGGCTCAACATCGTACGCCTGGCAGGTGATACTGCGATCAGGCGGAGCGAGCGTAGTCGGAGAGAGTGTAGGCGGAGGCGGAGGAGCAACACTCTCAGCCCGACACTCACGCATCAAGTCCGAAAGCTGTGCTTGCATGGACTGTAGTAGAGTCCACAACATCGTACGCCTGGCAGGTGGTACTGCGATCAGGCGGAGCGAGTGTAGGCGGAGGGAGTGTAGGCGGAGGCGGAGGAGCAACACTCTCAGCCCGACACTCACGCATCAAGTCCGAAAGCTGTGCTTGCATGGACTGTAGTAGAGTCCACCACATCGTACGCCTGGCAGGTGGTACTGCGATCAGGCGGAGCGAGTGTAGGCGGAGGGAGTGTAGGCGGAGGCGGAGGAGCAACACTCTCAGCCCGACACTCACGCATCAAGTCCGAAAGCTGTGCTTGCATGGACTGTGGTAGAGTCCACAACATCGTACGCCTGGCAGGTGGTACTGCGATCAGGCGGAGCGAGCATAGGCGGAGGGAGTGTAGGCGGAGGCAGATGCGCAACACTCTCAGCCCGACACTCACGCATCAAGTCCGAAAGCAGTGCTTGCATGGACTGTAGTAGAGTCCACTTGGGGTCGGCAGAAACTACAGTAGGCTGAGGTAAAGCCTTAACAGTCGAGCTCTGTTGTGGCAGAACCTTACTCCTCTTAGGCGGAGTGCATTCAACTGATGACTGAGGAGAGTCAGAGCTAACCCAATGACTGTGAACTCTAACTTCGTACGTCTGGCATAGGTCTGGACTTTACGTTTAAAAGGTCTTGAGACCTGAGACCAGCGTTTTCTCCCCTAAATTTCTTCTGCAGACGAGCAAAATAAGGGCTCAATCGTCTGCGGGTGGGAGTGACGGTCTCGGTAAGACACGCCCACAACCACCGAGGATACTTCTGTGCGCCGATCAAGGCCTGCTGAACCCTTCTGCCCTTCGACATTGCTTCTCCCCTGGGCTTGGGAGCTTGCAAGAGGTCCCGGACTGGGAGGACGACTGGCGCGCACAAAAGTACCCTCACGCACAATACTTTGCGCTAATCACTTATCACTTTGATTTCTGTTTGCACTTATTTCACTGAACTCGAAACTTCAAGTGGTTTGTACCTGAAACACGCAATTCTATCCTTTTTCAAAAGTTAGTAATTGCGAAAACAGAATTACAATGTAACAGAAAAATCTAATGAAAGATAATTCAGTGGCTGGAAAGAGACTAAACACTAGATCACTCTAGAAACGTTTAGTTTCTTCCCCTAAAGAGACTAGGGAGAAGAACAATAACGATAACGACGTTACTCGTACGCCTGGCAGGCTTGAATGAAACGTTTATCCTCTTTCTCCCTCCGTCTCAATCTCTCTCTCTCTCTTTCTCTCTTGACTTAGAACCTGAGAGAAGAGCCCAATCATATATATCGTTAAAACATATTATTGTTAAAGGAAAAAACTGAAAAGTTCCTTTATTAGGATCAAAACCATTAAGTTAAGAAAGAATGAACAAAACGCTAGACACGGTTACTCTTACTGCAACGTGAAACCGTGAACATTCTTCTCTATCGTAACGATAGAGTGCAAGTTGAACGTTCTGAACGTCAACAACTGCAGAGACAAAACAAAACGTTAGTTCAACTTTGAAAACAGTACGAGACTATCAAAGAAATTCTTTCAAACTCTGTGGCGGAAATAGCATAATATGTTAACAGGTAAAACCGAAATGACGGGCTCAATGTTAATTAACTTCGGTACCAAGAAAAGACCGCCTACTATTAGGAAGGTCGAATATAAACAAATATAAAAATTAATTTTAATAAGTTTATAATAAAAGGAAGTTAATCTATAACTTTTGTTAAGCAAAATTAAGAAAGAGAGTCTATACTCTCTTAGACACCAACACTTCCGTCTAAGGGAAGGGTCGGCCATTGAAAGATGAACGAGAGTTCATACTCTCTACGCCACCATAATTAATCAAATTAATTCCAAAAGCTAACTAAGCTAATATAGAAGTTTCCAGTAAAGCGACAGCCGAAATCAAAGAGAAATACTTCACCAAAGTCGTGAAAATACTCCAAGAACATAAGCGTATCCCAGAACGTCTTGCCGGAAGCACGACAGAGGAATAATTGAGGAGGTGTCAACAAGAAGTACTTGAGTACCTGGCCACAGGTGGCGCTGGTAAATACACCCCCTTCTAGTATTGTGATAGCTGGCGTATCCCTCCATAGAATTCTGTCGGGCAACGGAGTTGACAGCTACATGATTATCGGGTAAGTTTAATATTGAAAAATTAACTTTAAATGATGGAAGTTCATCATACAGTATTGTTGAGTACAAGATTAACCATTGCAATTATTACAAGTCACATTACTTACATCTTGAAACGAGAGCTTCTTAACCTTATAATTAAAAGCAAAAACAGCCAATATCAATCTGGTGACATATTATTATGATTATTACTAGCTAAGCTACAACCCTAATTGGAAAAGCAGGATGCTATAAGCCCAAGGGCTCCAATAGAGAAAACAGCCCAGTTAGGAAAGGAAATAAGGAAATAAATAAATGATGAGAACAAACCAAGGATAAATCATTCTAAAAACAGTAACATCAAAATAGTTATGTCATTTTTAAACTATTAAAAAATTAAAAAACAGATATGTCATATATAAACAATAAAAAGACTCATGTCAGCTTGGTCAACATAAAAACATTTGCTCCAACTTTGAACTTTTGAAGTTCTACTGATTCAACTACCTGATTGGGAAGATCATTCCACAACTTGGTAACAGCTGGAATAAAACTTCTAGAATACTGTGTAGTATTGAGCCTCATGATGGAGAAGGCCTGGCTATTAGAATTAACTAAGCTACAACCCTAGTCAGAAAAGTAGGATGCTAAAAGCCCAAGGGCTCCAAAAGGGAAAATAGCCCAGTTAGGAAAGGAAATAAGGAAAAATTTCAAAAGAAGTTTAATAATAACATTAAAATCTTTCATATTTAAGCGATAACTTAAAAATAACAACAGGAAGAGAAGCAGGATAGAATAGTGAGCCCGAGTGTACCCTCAAGCAAAAGATCTCTAACCCAAGACAGTGGAAGACCATGATACAGAGGCTATGGCAATACCCAAGACTAGAGAAATATTGTACTGAACTAGATCTTCGTAAGGTGAAGGGCGTCAGCCGCCAGAGAAAAAATATCGCAACTAAAAACACAATTACCTCAAGGTATCTTCCACAGATACCTTGGTAGCAGCAGTAGGGGATTCAGCATTATGAAGCTTCATCTGTGGTGGATAATGGGGGAGGGTGGGCTGTGGCACCCTAGCAGTACCAGCTGAACTCGTTTGAGTCCCTTGTTAGGCTGCAGGAACGTAAAGAGTAGAGGCCCCCTTTTTTGTTTTTGTTTCGTTTGTTGATGTCGGCTGGCCCCCAGGGTTGGGGGAGGTGCCTTGGTATATGTATGTATGTTACGGTAGGCCCTGCTGCTGCCTCCGATGCCTTAGATGACCGCGGAGGTAGCAGCAGTAGGGGATCCAGCATTATGAAGCTTCATCTGTGGTGGATAACAAGGGAGGGTGGGCTGTGGCACCCTAGCAGTACCAGCTGAACTCGGTTGAGTCCCTTGTTAGGCTGGGAGGAACGTAGAGAGTAGAGGTCCCCTTTTTTGTTTTTGTTTCGTTTGTTGATGTCGGCTGGCCCCCAGGGTTGGGGGAGGTGCCTTGGTATATGTATGTATCTTCTACAGAAAAAAGGAAAACCAACCTCCTGTAATCAAAATGCTTACAAAATACAGGCTACAAAATCAATTACAGTGCTGTAACACTGAAAGAATTTCTCCTAATCGATAAATTCCCGGTAAAATAAACTTAGGCGATCCTAAAATATCACGTCGCATTACTCCCAACATTAAAAGACAAGCTGTTACCACAAGCATCAATGATACAAGAAATATGAAATAGCATTCCCTGATATAGATTTCTTTCGGACATCTAACTTCAGAAAAAACTTTTAATCTTTGCCTGTATATCTATCTCTATTTACCAACGTACAGTACTTCCTCCAATTTTGGAGGGTAGCCGACATAAAGAAAAAAAGGGAACAAAGGGGGACTTTTCCTCTCTTAGCTCCGCCAAGCCTGACGAGGGATTCAGCGGTTTGGTTGGTACTGCTAGGGTGCCAGAGCTGAATCGTCTACAGCTGCTACCTCAGGGATCACCAAGGCAACCGGTGGAAGCAGCAGGGCCTACCAGAACTTTAAGAGTAGAAATACACCTTCAAAAGTCTTATCTATCAAGATGGAATAAAAAGATATGGAAGTATTTCATCCTCAAAATTATTCATAGCACTGAACTCTAATTAAGAAAAGCACCACACAATCCAAAGAAAAACCAAAAGCCTTGTGATAGCACTTGTAATTCACCCAGTCTCATAACATAGGCAAAAGCTAAAATAGTTTTAACTGTTAACTCATTGAAACCAATTTTACTGATAGGTTAATTAGGAAATCTTAAGAACTTCAATACGGCACCCTAGTTCGGACCAGATGGGTTTAGACCAACGTCTCCAAAACAAATTCTTAATAACCTCTTTTAAATTTTAAAACGGTTGAATAGATTTAAACCAATATGTTCAAGTACAAAAAAGGAGACAAGCTCTATAGCCTATAATTTTACAAACTTAAAATGAATGGGAGGTAAATCAGTTGTTGTTTGCGGATGATACTGTACTGGTAGCAGACACAGAAGAGAAGCTTGACCGACTAGTGACAGAATTTGGAAGGGTGTGTGAGAGAAGGAAGTTGAGAGTTAATGTGGGTAAGAGTAAGGTTATGAGATGTACGAGAAGGGAAGGTGGTGCGAGGTTGAATGTCATGTTGAATGGAGAGTTACTTGAGGAGGTGGATCAGTTTAAGTACTTGGGGTCTGTTGTTGCAGCAAATGGTGGAGTGGAAGCAGATGTACGTCAGAGAGTGAATGAAGGTTGCAAAGTGTTGGGGGCAGTTAAGGGAGTAGTAAAAAATAGAGGGTTGGGCATGAATGTAAAGAGAGTTCTATATGAGAAAGTGATTGTACCAACTGTGATGTATGGATCGGAGTTGTGGGGAATGAAAGTGATGGAGAGACAGAAATTGAATGTGTTTGAGATGAAGTGTCTGAGGAGTATGGCTGGTGTATCTCGAGTAGATAGGGTTAGGAACGAAGTGGTGAGGGTGAGAACGGGTGTAAGAAATGAGTTAGCGGCTAGAGTGGATATGAATGTGTTGAGGTGGTTTGGCCATGTTGAGAGAATGGAAAATGGCTGTCTGCTAAAGAAGGTGATGAATGCAAGAGTTGATGGGAGAAGTACAAGAGGAAGGCCAAGGTTTGGGTGGATGGATGGTGTGAAGAAAGCTCTGGGTGATAGGAGGATAGATGTGAGAGAGGCAAGAGAGCGTGCTAGAAATAGGAATGAATGGCGAGCGATTGTGACGCAGTTCCAGTAGGCCCTGCTGCTTCCTCCGGTGCCTTAGATGACCGCGGAGGTAGCAGCAGTAGGGGACTCAGCAGTATGAAGCTTCATCTGTGGTGGAAATGTGGGAGGTTGGGCTGTGGCACCCTAGCAGTACCAGCTGAACTCGGTTGAGTCCCTGGTTAGGCTGGAGGAACGTAGAGAGTAGAGGTCCCCTTTTTTGTTTTGTTTCTTGTTGTTGTCGGCTACCCCCCAAAATTGGGGGAAGTGCCTTTGGTATATGTATGTATGTAAAAACTCTTTTCCATAAAAAAAAACATCCAACTAGTGTTAATAAAAAGCCTCAATAGTGTGTTTTAGAGTTGTTATAAATCACAATCTAGAGGGCATAGAAAATCCATTTGTTTTATAGAAGTGTCTTCAAGCTTTGAGCCGAATCCGGTGGTGGTTTGGGAGCAAAAGATAAGAGAGAGAAATCTTCAGGCTTTTAGCTGAATCCTGTGGGGGTCTGGGTGTAATAGATGGCAATGTGGATCTTTGAGAAGGTTGATTATACAGGACAATGAGTTGGGAACTATCAACAGATGGGGCCACAGATTGGTGAACCTTTCCCTCCGAGGTAAATATAATTATTAAAATCATTCTTGCACTGTAAACCGCCTGAATTTTTTTCTCACTTCATATCATGGGGAACAGAGTTTTGACTTCAACATTTTGATACACAGCCCATGTAAGGATCTTCGAGCAGACACCAAAAATGATCTTTTTCTATTAAGAGGAAGAAAACGTGTCAATGTACAGCTACCTTCATACTAAGCTGATGTACCCGAACATGTCTCTTTTCCGGAACAAACTGGTGAATTGAGATAGGAGGCTGATGGCTAACGACAGAACCCAATACTCGGACACGAGTGGGCGCCGACGACGACGACTGCGCCACAAGGTGGATGCTATGAGGAACAAGGACATACAGTACTTCACCCAAAACAGACACTTTGATTGGTATACTTTTCTAACAGAGGCCATTTGCGTCAATAGGCTTAGGAGGAGATGATGATACTTTTCTTTGAAAACTAAACCAGAGAAATTTCTTGAAAAACTTTGACAGTATAGACACGTTTAAAACCAATCTCCGTTCTCTTGACCACTTTAGAACAGGGAAAAGATAGTTGTAAATTCCCAATCACAGTGACAACACTTCCTCTATTGCTTTTTCTGCCAGAAGTTTATGAATTTCTGCTAAAAGAATGGACATTCTGACTATCATTAGCAAATTTTGATGACAAGAAATGGGAAGGAAATAGGCAATTGATACCCTCACCCAAAAGCATGAAAAGAACCCAAGGGATTATTTGCTTCCTACAGGAATAAGGGTCACTACTGCCACTGGGCTCATCTAATTGAAACGAGATTTTCTCGAAATAAATTCTCTTGTACGGGATGAATGAAATAACCAAGACCTGGAATATGACCAATCTCCAATGCAGTACAGAAATCCCTTGATTGTGGTCGGGAAGTTCGTATGATTGGCCTTGATTTTAGTGCTGCCTTTGACCGTGTTAATCATGAGGCCCTTGTTTTCAAACTGAAACAGTTGGGAGTGGGTGGGTCGTTTCTTAGCATTATTATTGATTTTTTAAGTAGTAGATCTCAAAGAGTAGTTGTTGATGGGCACCATAGTGAGTATAGGAATGTGATATCCGGTGTTCCACAGGGTAGTGTTCTTGGCCCATTACTTTTCATACTATATACACATGACATGTGGTTTGGCCTAGAAAATAAGCTTGTTGCATATGCAGATGATGCTACTCTCTTTGCATCAATTCCATCCCCTGAATGTAGATCTAGGGTTGGTGAATCCCTTAATAGAGATTTAGCTAAAATTAGTGCATGGTGCAAATTATGGGGTATGAAGTTGAATCCTAACAAAACTCAAAGTATGATTGTAAGTAGGTCAAGGACGGTGGCTCCTCAACATCCGGATCTCAGTATTGATAATGTTTCTTTAAATTTGTATGACTCTTTCAAAATTTTAGGTGTGTTTCTCGATAGCAAATTTACTTTTGAGAAACATATAAGGTCTGTGTCTTCTTCAATTGCACAAAAAATTGGCTTATTGAGAAAGTCTTTTAAGATATTAGGTGATCAATCTATTCTGAAGAAGTGTTTTAATTCTTTTATTCTACCTTGTTTTGAGTATTGTTCTCCTGTCTGGTCTTCAGCTGCTGATTCTCATCTTAATTTGTTGGACAGAAACTTACGGTCTATTAAATTTCTTATTCCTGATCTAGATATTAATCTCTGGCACCGTCGTTCAATTAGTTCATTATGCATGTTACATAAGATTTTTCATAACTCTGACCATCCTTTACATTCAGATCTCCCTGGACAATTCTATCCTGTTCGTAATACTAGGCAGGCAGTTAATTCTAATAGCCAGGCCTTTTCCATCATAAGACTCAATACTACGCAGTACTCTAGAAGTTTTATTCCAGCTGTTACCAAGTTGTGGAATGATCTTCCTAATCGGGTTGTTGAATCAGTAGAACTTCAAAAGTTCAAAGTTGGAGCAAATGCTTTTTTGTTGACCAGGCGGACATGAGTCTTTTTATAGTTTATATATGACATATTTGTTTTTGACGTTGTTAATAGTTTATATATGACATATCTGTTATGACGTTGTTACTTTTTTTAGAATGATTTATTGTTAATATGTTCTCTTCAGTTATTTGTTTCCTTATTTCCTTTCCTCACTGGGCTATTTTTCCCTGTTGGAACCCTTTGGCTTATAGCATCTTGCTTTTCCAATTGGGGTTGTAGCTTGGATAGTAATAATAATAATAATAACCGTCTTCTAGAAGACGATAGCTAGGTTGGTAGCGTCGCGGGCTTCTCTTTCAGAGGTCCCGAGTTCGCGTCCACGCCGGGAGATCTTCTACCGGGGGGTACTCCCCAGGCTGGCACCTGGGGGGTAGGTTAGAGGGGGCCAGTGATAGTCCCTGCTGGCTTATGGTCGCCCGAGCAGAAAGATGTAGATCGTCCGAGTGGAGACCTAAAACTCGCAACTTTAACTTTAAGGAACAGCAAAAGAGATAGAAAGGATGGAAGAAAATGAAGATTGAAAAACACATCTAGGAGCTTGAGAACACAAGCCAAAAGACTTCCATCAAGGCTCAATTTTTCCATCAGATGAATACCTGTTGTAGATTTCCGGAATAACTGGTCTTTACAAAGGTCCCAAACTTACAACCATTCAAAGATATAAACACAAATCCAACTGAAAATGAAAAAGATAAAGAAATATTGTAAAAGAATATATCATTTAATACAGTAAGTAGAACATTTCATATGAAACCCAACTATTAACACACTTTGGTAGCTGGAAATCATAGGTATGGAATTCAGATTTGGCTTCTAGGCCAAATTATAACAAAACTTGACTATTAAATATCTTCTTGGAATCTATTATGTTTGTATGTTGAGGACATTCTGTGACGATCTTGACATTGAAATAAGTGACTCCCAGAAAGGAATCAGCAATGGAGAATTTTCTAAAATGTGCCCTAAACCTTTGCCTACCATAAGAGAATTCCTTTACTGACCTAAAATCCAGTGAACACTATGGAATGGCAGGTCATTCAAGTACAGTGTAGGAGAATGTGCTTAAGGGCCGCTCATGAATGGCAGAGGCAAGGGACAGTGACATTGCCCTATCAAACAGGACAATGCTCTAGAGACTGACCATATATACATATGATCAGTGGCCAAGCACCCTTTCCATCCATGCTAGGACCAAGGAGGGCCAAGCAATGGCTGCTGATGACTTAGCAGATAGACCTATAGGCTTCCCCAAAACATCCTAGTTCACAAGAATGGTGAGGTTGCAGCGACCAAAGAAACTATCGAGTTTGTGTGGGACTCGAACTCCAGTCTGGAGAACGCGTTCACCAGTCAGGGATGCTACCACATCAGCCACCACAAACTTGGGACAAATGAAAAAGGGAAAAGAGAATGTCCGGATTGGAGGACTGGCTACAAGGTGCAAAATTTCAATTACCAAATAAGTGACTTTGATACTTTTAGAATATGTGATGAGAGAGAGAGAGGGTAGATAATTGTCAAATCCAACTTAGAACGGAGTAAAATCAAATGGGAAACCTGATAAAAACTATGAATAAGTGTTGCTAGAAGATGGAAGTGAACACTAAACAAAATTGCAAAACATGATTGCAAGACAAAATTGTTTCATTTATTTGTTTAGTCTATACCACCAAATCTCCTTTTCTTTTGTAGGCACATTATTATTATTGATATCATTACTAGCTAAGCTACAACCCAAGTTGGAAAAGCAAGATGCTATAAGCCCAAGGGCTCCAACAGGGAAAAACAACCCAGTTAGGAAAGGAAAAAAATAAACGATATAAGTAATGAACAATCAAAATATTTTGAAAACAATAACATTAAAACAGATATTTCATATATAAACCATAAAAAGACATGTAAGCCTGTTAAACATTAGTTGCAATGAAGTTCCACTGATTCAACTACCCGATTAGGAAGCTCATTCCACAACTTGGTCACAGCTGGAATAAAACTTCTAGAATACTGTGTAGTATTCAGCCTCATGATGGAGAAGGCCTGATGCTGTAAAGTGTCATGTGCAGCTATTGTGAGGATTATAGAACTAGTGTGTGTGTGTGTGTGTAAGCCATACAGTGTATGAGACTTTTGATATAGATTGGCAGTTGACCTTCAAGACTGATCTCAATTTACCAGAGTGGTTAAATGCATTTAGCAATAACAGACATTCAAATTTCTTAGGACACTAAAACTAAGATATCTACGGATACGAATGCAAGGATAAACTGTGATGACAATGCTGTGTAAATAACGGAGGATACTTTGGTAGATGGAATTGTAAAATTGGTTATCATATTGAGAAAACTTGAAAGTGAACAAGAAAGATAGCTTTTGAGAATGCAACAAGAGTCCACTCATTGATAATATTGAGCCCCAAGAGAGATTAGTTCACCAAACTTTCAACTGGGCTCCACAAGGCACTAGGAGAGTTGGAATTCCCAGGCCTACATGGCTGAGGACTACGAAGAGTGAAGTAGATGATGAATGAAAAATCATTGTTTTAAAAGCTCCAAATAGAGACAAGGGAAATCTAACCGAGGACCTTTGCGTCAATAGGCGTAGGGGGAGATGATGATGTTTATCGCTGTGTAATATATTGAAGAGACTATTGCTACGTAAACGGACTGGTGAACAGGTTCACACCAGTTGATGGAATCAGGTACGAATGTAAATAGTTTTTAGAAATGACTGGACATTAGTTGTAAGTGGAAATACATTAAGTGAATTAGGCTAAAATTTATTTTGCTTAAATATACAATACATAACGAAAGCAATTGTATTAAAAAGCACAGTATTATGTCAGCTATTGTTGTGAATTGTACTTGCATTCATTATAATGAAATTTATTTCTGTATTGCATTGTAAATTTTGGCTGAAGTTTGAACATTACTTTCATTATATACATAGTATATATAAAACTTTGATGTACTGTATAGCATCTGTAGTATATAATGAAATCAAGCTGAGTATTTTAATTAGTTTGGAACAGTGCAATTGAATATGTTAAGTATAACAGGCAGACATAAGTCTTTTTATAGTTTATATATGAAATATGTTTTTATGATGCTAAATGTTTTTAAAAAATTCTATTTCGATTGTTCATTACTTATATCGTTTATCTATTTCAATATTTCCTTTCCTCACTGAGCTATTTTTCCCTGTTGGAACACTTGGGCTTATAGCAAATTGCTTTTCCAACTAGCCTGGCTAGTAATAATAATAATAGGCTAGTAAAGAAAGCACTGTAGTATGCTTTGGTCATCGCAGCCCATATCTCCCTGAAACCGTGATCAGGCAAATCATGTTAATGCTCGGGAATAAACAAATGGAAAATGAACCAATAACTTTTGAGGGTCAGGTCAGGCTTTCCATTCCTCTTAGAAACATTAGTAAAACCGATAAAATCAGTTTTATCACTGGAACAAAGTCAAAATATCTTCTTCAGCAGGGATATGTTGTACCATAGATTTAACATCCACCGAGGTTCTTTAAGAAATAAAAAATTTTATCCTGTATTTCTGTAAAAAGATTGCTTCTCTATAACATAAAGCAATGAATTAACATTCTACTCCTGACATTGTTGTAGATTGCAACCCGTTGTTTACTCCCGAATTATATATACATATACCAAGGCACCTCCCAAAATTTTGGGGGGTAGCCGACATCAAACAAATGGAAAAAAAGGGAACTTTTCCTCCCTACGTTCCTCCCAGCCTGGCAAGGGACTCAACCGAGTTCAGCTGGTACTGCTAAGGTGCCAAAGCCCACCTTCCCCTGTTATCCACCACAGATGAAGCTTCATAACGCTGAATTATAATCACTATAAAAAGTCAGCCTCACTCTCCGTAACTATGTATTGGACAACATCTGACCTGGTAGGCTATAACGAAACCACAGAACGAGCAATACTACAGTATACTCCTGACAAAATCTCTAGCACTTAGCACCCTCTTCCTATGTAGCATCCCTGAGACCATACTCCATGTGCTCTTGAGTTTAAGAAACATCAGAAAGGGGACCACATTCATCCCATCTACTGAAGTGTACAAGTTACACCTAAATGCCAGAAACAAGGATGTTGTATCAACTTTTTAGGACATACTGCAGAGTTTTTTAACTTAAATGAAAAAAAATAATCAATTTGGGAACAAACAGTGAGAAAAGGAAACCGAACACTTCCTTAACACAAGACTTGAAAAGACTCTGAGAGCTTAGGTATTACTGATAAAATGGCTCAACGTTGTTCACACAAGCATCCGACAACGTTCATCAAATCTAGCATTGGATCAAGAGAAGATTGGTTGTGGTCAATTGCTATTTCTGGGTCGACCTGTGGCGGCCGGTGAAAAGAGTCCTTCTTATATATCTTTTCTGATAAAACCTTCCAATTATACCAGAGAAAGATAAAAGCATGGAATGCTGAGGTTACAACCCTCGCGCGAGCACTTTTTGGGTGTCGTGTATAAAGCAAAGGCGCGTGAAATCCACTATTCACAGGTTGTCTTCCATTTAGTTAATTCCTTCGTCAAAGGGATGGGCCGATACAAAGGCCCTAGTCAACCACCAGCGCCACACCACCCACGCCACGACGCGAGCGCCATCTGAACACACAAGGACCAGAAGCTTTCACCTCAAGATAAAAGAAATGTGAGTTGTGGGTAAGACTATACTCCCAAATCATACTTTGTCAGGGTTAAAAATTATTCAACAAACATCTACGATCTACTCCTATTAACCCTTTTACCCCCAGGCTCTTTGGAAATTTCCAACCCTTAACCCCCAGGGGGTTATTTTTTTCCCAGCACATTTTGCAGTATATTTTTTTTAAATTGCTCTAACAGCCTTAATTTTTGTCATAGAGAGGTCAGGTTGGTCTCATTCTCTTGGAAAATGCCTGAATTTTTTTCAAAAAATTATCAAAAATATGAAAAAAAAAATTTTATAGCATTTTTTTGCAAGGACGTACCGGTACGTCCATGGGGGTAAAGGGATGAATTTTGTGAAACGTACCAGTACGTTCTTTGGGGGTAAAAGGGTTAAGGAAATGTAATATGAGAATTTATAGATTCCAGATAAAATTCATTGCAATTGGATTACTGTATTGGAAAAATGCTTGTCAACTTCAAATTTTAAAACACAGAAAATAGCTTAACTTTAGATTTAAAATAAAACAAAACTAACATGATATTTACCAATATTAAATTCTTAATAAGACAAAATTATATTGCATGGACAAATAAGAAACACTAAAGCAATAATCAGTAGCAATTTAAAGGAAAATCAATCGGGGTATTACAGTCAACCCTTTTACCCCCAAAGGACGTACTGGTACATTTCACAAAACTCATCCCTTTACCCCCATGGACGTACTGGTACGTCCTTGCAAAAAACTGCTATTTAAATTTCTTTTTGCATATTTTTGAGAAACTTCAGGCATTTTCCAAGAGATTGAGACCAACCTGACTTCTCTATGACGAAAATTAAGGCTGTTAGAGCAATTTAAAAGATATATACTGCAAAATGTGCTTGAAAAAAATAACTCCTGGGGGTTAAGGGTTGGAAAGTTCCAAATAGCCTGGGGGTAAAAGGGTTAAAATCATTTAGGATTATAATTTTGCAACTCAAAAAATTACCCTAACCCATTAACTATGAGAGGTCTTACTTTTGTATAATGTACCTCTGCCACACCAACCTATGCAAATCTAGAAGGATGATAACTACACGATCCTAACATTCGAGGGCCAATAAGGGACTTATATACCTGACCATATAGGTCAATGCATCTGGGAAGGTGAGAACAGACCACAAAATGCATGTATAGATACTGAAGCGGGGAAAACAAATGCAGGCAAAGGGATGTATACGCTTATAAATTTCTTGCTGAAACCCAATAATGTCCTAGGTATGTAGTACAAGAATAAACTGTTATATAAACTATGGTGTTACAGAAGAGTCCTTAGGATAAGCTGGATTGAGAAAAAGACTAACGTGGAAGTTCTACAAAAGATCAATATCGAAAAAAGATTACTTGACATTTTGGATGAAAGAAAACTAACTTTTATTGGACACCAGGTTCGGAAACACACTACTCTGGAAAGAACGCTACTAATTGGATCAGTCTATGGTACAAGAACGAGAGGAAGGCCTAAAACTAGATTGAGTGACAATATCAAGGAGAAGTGTGGGCTAACGATGGTGGAGTTGGAAAGGAAGGCTCAAGACCGGAATGAATGGAGAAGTTTTGTGCAGAGGGCCACGGCCTTTCAACATCGAACACCCCATACTTGATGATGATACCAGTGAAGAAAAGGAATGTACACCACATACCAGGCACATTACCTGCAAAGAATGATATTCTAATGACGTTAAAGTGATGTATTTGCAGCATGATCCCTCCCAACCTTCGGAACATGACTCGCTACAATAATTTGCCAAAAAACATATACACATTAAGAGGATTTTGACATATGAAAAATCTATTTTCGAGTGAGATAGCCATGTCGTCCTGATGGAAGTTCCTTCTGGCAACTTCTACAGTATAATATTTCTGCGATTGATATTACGAGAGAATTACCGTCAGGTATCACGGGGTTCCAACCCCCGGAAACGACTATCCAAAGATATCGCATATAATCAGGGACGTATCATAGGATAACCATAGATATCTGCACCTCAAATAGACCTTACCCAGTCTAATCCACTAAGGGGAAGGATAAGTAAGGAGCCATTACACATCTTATCACCTTCGAGTGCCCCTATACGTTCCTGCTTCTCATTCCATGTCGCAGCTGAGCTACTGTGAAATATAAGCCTCCAACGAGCACAGGGGCGGGGAAAAGTAGGGCGTAACGGGTGGGCCAACAGGACGAAATGGCTATTTCAATAAAAAAAATAGATTTTTCCTACGTCAAAATCAATTTATTGGGCTTGAACCATGTCGTCCTGATGGAAGTGTACCAGAGAATTATTTAAACTCGGTGTGAGGCTTCTCCATGGAAAAAACCCTGCCATAAATGGGGGCTCACCATTTATATGATGAAGTATAATCATAAATTTCTACCTTAAAAAGAAACCAAAATGAACTTGATTTGGTAAATATGGTACAGTAGTTTTAAACGGAAAGATCTGTGACCCTCTCTCCACCATCCCTATGGTGAAGAACACTCCCAGTATGTTGTGAAGAACACATATTACCAATAACATGAAAGTAGTGAGTAATCATTGAAGAACTAATACTCATTGTTAAATAGATTCTTATTGTGCAGCGTTAGTAGAAATTGACTATAGTATGCTAAGTTTAATTCAACTAGGAATTAAGTCTGGCAATAAAATCATCCATTATATTAGTTTCATTAGACCATCTATTTGAGCAAATTTTAACACAGTATATATGAACAGCATTGTGATCTACCGGTGTACACCAAAATATTTTCCTGATAAAATTCTTTACATAAGTAAACACGAGGGGAGACGAGGATAGATACAACTCCTTAAGAAGGAGATTTTAAGATAGAGAATATTGCCGTATATGGCTACATGTAAAAGTGTCAAACCCAACCAAAGAAACTAAGTTATATTAAACTCAGTTTTGAAATAGGAATAGTATGCTCACATAGGTACACTTATAAAATTCACAGAAACCAAATTGAATCCTGAATTTTAAAATATTTGAAATTGTTTAATGTAGATCATGAAGCAAAAACCGACTGTTTACTTATTAACCCTTTTACCCCCAGGCTCTTTGGAAATTTCCAACCCTTAACCCTCTAGGGGTTATTTTTTCCCCAGCACATTTTGCAGTATATTTTTTCTAAATTGCTCTAACAGCCTTAATTTTTGTCATAGACAGGTCAGGTTGGTCTAATTCTCTTGGAAAATGCCTGAATTTTCTCAAAAAATTATCAAAAATATGAAAAAAAAATTTCTATGGCATTTTTTTGCAAGGACGTACCGGTACGTCCATGGGGGTAAAGGGATGAGTTTTGTGAAACGTACCAGTACGTCCTTTGGGGGTAAAAGGGTTAAAGAAAATAAACTGGAAGAATGCCCAAGGACGCACTTGGGGGCTACGTCGTCGCAGCAGGTTTTATATTACCTGCTGCCACCACAAAATGATGAACTTCATCCAATTGCTTCATATAATACTCAAAGAACACCCTGGTGGACTTCCAACCAGGATAAGCTTGTAAAGCTTCAAATGACATATTGAAAGGGGTTCAAAGATGATTCCATTTTCTTAGGGTCACGACCCAACGGCATGCTAGCGGGGTCTGCTCTTCAAAAGGAAATAAGCCAATATTGCTATCAGTTGTTTCAAAGACAACTACGAACCGACCGTCTACAGAATTGGCCCGGTTTAACCTTTTTTGTCCTGTCCAGATATGTCTTAAGACAACTACGAACCGACCGTCTAAGGAATTGGCCCGGTTTAACCTTTTTTGTCCTGTTCAGATATGATATGTCTTAAGACAACTACGAACCGACTGTCTAAAGAATTGGCCCGGTTTAACCTTTTTTGTTCTGTCCAGATATGTCTTAAGACAACTACGAACCGACCGTCTAAAGAATTGGCCCGGTTTAACCTTTTTTGTTCTGTCCAGATATGTCTTAAGACAACTACGAACCGACCGTCTAAAGAATTGGCCCGGTTTAACCTTTTTTGTCCTGTCCAGATATGTCTTAAGACAACTACGAACCGACCGTCTAAGGAATTGGCCCGGTTTAACCTTTTTTGTCCTGTCCAGATATGTCTTAAGACAACTACGAACCGACCGTCTAAGGAATTGGCCCGGTTTAACCTTTTTTGTCCTGTCCAGATATGTCTTAAGACAACTACGAACCGACCGTCTAAAGAATTGGCCCGGTTTAACCTTTTTCGTCCTGTCCAGATATGTCTTAAGACAACTACGAACCGACAGTCGAAAGAATTGGCCCGGTTTAACCTTTTTCGTCCTGTCCAGATATGTCTTAAGACAACTACGAACCGACAGTCTAAAGTATTGGCCCGGTTTAACCTTTTTCGTCCTGTCCAGATATGTCTTAAGACAACTCCGAACCGACCGTCTAAAGTATTAGCCCGGTTTAACCTTTTTCGTCCTGTCCAGATATGTCTTAAGACAACTCCGAACCGACCGTCTAAAGAATTGGCCCGGTTTAACCTTTTTTGTCCTGTCCAGATATGTCTTAAGACAACTACGAACCGACCGTCTAAGGAATTGGCCCGGTTTAACCTTTTTTGTCTACGAACCGACCGTCTAAGGAATTGGCCCGGTTTAACCTTTTTTGTCCTGTCCAGATATGTCTTAAGACAACTACGAACCGACCGTCTAAGGAATTGGCCCGGTTTAACCTTTTTTGTCCTGTCCAGATATGTCTTAAGACAACTACGAACCGACCGTCGAAAGAATTGGCCCGGTTTAACCTTTTTCGTCCTGTCCAGATATGTCTTAAGACAACTACGAACCGACAGTCGAAAGAATTGGCCCGGTTTAACCTTTTTCGTCCTGTCCAGATATGTCTTAAGACAACTCCGAACCGACCGTCTAAAGTATTGGCCCGGTTTAACCTTTTTCGTCCTGTCCAGATATGTCTTAAGACAACTCCGAACCGACCGTCTAAAGAATTGGCCCGGTTTAACCTTTTTCGTCCTGTCCAGATATGTCTTAAGACAACTCCGAACCGACCGTCTAAAGTATTGGCCCGGTTTAACCTTTTTCGTCCTGTCCAGATATGTCTTAAGACAACTACGAACCGACCGTCTAAGGAATTGGCCCAGTTTAACCTTTTTCGTCCTGTCCAGATATGTCTTAAGACAACTCCGAACCGACCGTCTAAAGTATTGGCCCGGTTTAACCTTTTTCGTCCTGTCCAGATATGTCTTAAGACAACTCCGAACCGACCGTCTAAAGAATTGGCCCGGTTTAACCTTTTTCGTCCTGTCCAGATATGTCTTAAGACAACTACGAACCGACCGTCTAAGGAATTGGCCCGGTTTAACCTTTTTCGTCCTGTCCAGATATGTCTTAAGACAACTCCGAACCGACCGTCTAAAGAATTGGCCCGGTTTAACCTTTTTCGTCCTGTCCAGATATGTCTTAAGACAACTCCGAACCGACCGTCTAAGGAATTGGCCCGGTTTAACCTTTTTCGTCCTGTCCAGATATGTCTTAAGACAACTCCGAACCGACCGTCTAAGGAATTGGCCCGGTTTAACCTTTTTTGTCCTGTCCAGATATGTCTTAAGACAACTACGAACCGACCGTCTAAAGAATTGGCCCGGTTTAACCTTTTTCGTCCTGTCCAGATATGTCTTAAGACAACTACGAACCGACCGTCTAAAGAATTGGCCCGGTTTAACCTTTTTCGTCCTGTCCAGATATGTCTTAAGAAAACTACGAACCGACAGTCGAAAGAATTGGCCCGGTTTAACCTTTTTCGTCCTGTCCAGATATGTCTTAAGACAACTCCGAACCGACCGTCTAAAGAATTGGCCCGGTTTAACCTTTTTCGTCCTGCCAGATATGTCTTTAACCCTGGATAGGTACGGTGGGTCGTTTGCGACCCCGAGCGTCAAAAAAAAACAGGTTTTTCTCACGTGACTCACCCCTGTGACTGAATTTGTGGGTGATCGACCTGCAGGAGGTGTCTCCCCTACACGCTCTAGTAGTGTCCAGATGTGCATTGCTGTAGCTGTACTCCTTCCCCGATTTCTGAGACGCATCGGGGTCGTTCGCGTCCGAGTTTACCCTTCTGAGGTAGTTTGCATAATTATCAAAGTTATTACGTATTATGAAATTGTCGTAGAATGGTGCAACTTGTATAGGTTATCAGTTGTGGAAAGTCTTGGTGGATTGTTTGGCTACCATGTGCATGTTTTTTTTTTTAGTTAAAATGTCGTTCATCACCACGAGGACCATTTTACCGCGAGTGCCCCTTTTTCATTTTTTTTCATTTTTTTGCCAAGTCATTTTTCCGTAAGATATTGCCAAATAGTGTCGTAAAACTTTTGCTTGTTTAGTGTTGGAAAGTGTGTCTAGATGATCTGGCTACCCATGCATGACTTTGTTTTTGTCAGATACGACGTAGTTATTGGTATATTGGGTATTTAACTGCGGTTACCAATTTCTGTTTTTTTTTCAATATTTGTAAAAATTACTACGTAGTAAGGAATTGCCGTATATTATTCATTTTTTTTTTCATGTTTATGTGTTAGAAAGTGTGCCTTGATTGTTGGGCTAACACGTGCATGTCTTTTTTTTTATCTGAGATGTCGTATATTAGAATGTCGGGCATTTTACCGCGAGTGTCCCTTTTTCATTTTTTTTCATTTTTTTGCCAAGTCATTTTTCCGTAAGATATTGCGAAATAGTGTCGTAAAACTTTTGCTTTTTTAGTGTTGGAAAGTGTGTCTAGATGATCTGGCTACCCATGCGTGATTTTGTTTTTGTCAGATACGACGTAGTTATTGGTATATTGGGTATTTAACTGCGGTTGCCAATTTCTGTTTTTTTTTCAATATTTGTAAAAATTTACTACGTAGTAAGGAATTGCCGTATATTATTGATTTTTTTTTCATGTTTATGTGTTAGAAAGTGTGCCTTGATGGTTGGGCTAACACGTGCATGTTTTTTTTTTTATCTGAGATCCCGTATATTAGAATGTTGGGCATTTTTCCGCGAGTGCCCCTTATTATTTGTTTTGCATTTTTTTGCTTAGTCATGTTACCGTAAGGAATTGGCAAGTAGTGTCGCAAAACTTATATTTTTATAGTGTTGGAAAGTGTTTCTAGATGATCTGGCTACCCATGCCTATTTTTTTTTTAGCCAGATATGGCATATATATAAGTATGTGTTCGATTTTCCTGTGATTGCCATTTTTTCGTTTTTTCCCATTTCTTTCAAAATTACTACGTACTAAGGAACTATCACAGAGTAATATTTCATTTATATGTTTATTTGTCGGAAAATATGCCTTGATGGTTTGCCTAGCACGTGGCTGAAATTTTTTTTTTTCTGAAATGCCGTATATTAGAATGGCCATTTTTCCACGAGTGCCCCTTTTTATTTGTTTTGCATTTTTTTGCTTAGTCATGTTACCGTAAGGAATTGGCAAGTAGTGTCGCAAAACTTATATTTTTATAGTGTTGGAAAGTGTTTTTAGATGATCTGGCTACCCATGCCTATCTTTTTTTTAGCCAGATATGGCGTATATATAGGTATGTGTTCGATTTTCCGGTGATTGCCATTTTTTCGTTTTTTCTCAATTCTTTCAAAATTACTACGTACTAAGGAACTATCACAGAGTAATGATTCCTCTAGATGTTTATTTGTCGGAAAATTTTGTTTACTTTTTTTTTGATTGAATATCATCAAATTTTTTTAGCTAAAATATTGTTTTACATTTTTTTTTTCGATTTTATTTCCCTTCAAAAAAAATTTTTTGGGTCAGAATTTTAATTTTATAAACGTAAAATAATCGACAATTATCCAGCAACCCACCATACAATTTTTATGCATATCCAATAATAATTAGATTAGTAAATAACACCTTGAAATTGACATACCCTTCCTACATTTCAAGTGGCAGATTAGGGAGTCTGAGTCAGTGTGGTTGGCGGCCATTTTGTGGACATATCCGAAGCGTAAGCTGCCCTATCTATATATATTCTTGTTCCCTATAGAATTTGTGATATTTTGGTATATTTTTACCTGCATAAATATCATATTATATATTAAATATATGTATTTTTTTACGAAATTTCCAAGTACTCAAAAAATTACCTTTAGATATGGCCCTTGATATAAATGTAATTTACAAAATAATGAAGATTTTTTTACATATTTCTATTTTAGGATAACATATGTTTATTCCCTAAAAAAATTAGCCACTTCCTATTTCATTTGGGTACCCAAAAAAATTCATGAAATTTGGACAATTTTTTTTGGCCAAAAAAAGTTACCCTTTTTTTCTCATTTCAGATCTTCACCTCCATGGGTCTGACTTCATCCAAAATACATCAAGATGTGTCCTAAACATTCAAGAATCAATTCCTAAAAGGATTTGTGTATATATGTATAAACTTTTTTTTTATGAATTTTTATGTCAGGTCTTTTTTTTTTCTACTTAATTTTTTAAAATATTTATAATAAATAGTTTTTCTGCAGATGAGTAGTATTTATCTTTACAGTTGTTTTAAGCATTCATTGAAGTTTTTTTTGGCAAAAGAAAAAAGGAGGTTACTGCAAAAACTGATTTTTCAAGAATTTTTTTTGGCGTCGGGGTCGTTCGCGTCCGAGTATACCCTTAAAGGGGTGTCCGAGGACCGTACCTATCCAGGGTTAAACACTGTACTGGACACGGGGCGAGATCCCTTCAGAGGGGAACTATTTTTCACGGTCACCAATGTTTAGATGGAAGCTTATCATAGCCAAAAAGGTAAGATCAGAGTATAAATTAACTTCACCATTGTCTGTAAATTCTATGTGACCCTCATCTCTAGAGAGAGCCATAGCACCAGAAGCCATAGCGATTAGAAAAATCGCTCTTTGATAAAACTCGGAAAGACACTGTTTGATCGTCAACTTCCGAAGCTAGTTATCAGTTGTTTCAAAGACAACTACGAACCGACCGTCTAAAGAATTGGCCCGGTTTAACCTTTTTTGTCCTGTCCAGATATGTCTTAAGACAACAACGAACCGACCGTCTAAGGAATTGGCCCGGTTTAACCTTTTTTGTCCTGTCCAGATATGTCTTAAGACAACTACGAACCGACCGTCTAAGGAATTGGCCCGGTTTAACCTTTTTTGTCCTGTCCAGATATGTCTTAAGACAACTACGAACCGACCGTCTAAGGAATTGGCCCGGTTTAACCTTTTTTGTCCTGTCCAGATATGTCTTAAGACAACTACGAACCGACCGTCTAAAGAATTGGCCCGGTTTAACCTTTTTCGTCCTGTCCAGATATGTCTTAAGACAACTACGAACCGACAGTCGAAAGAATTGGCCCGGTTTAACCTTTTTCGTCCTGTCCAGATATGTCTTAAGACAACTACGAACCGACAGTCGAAAGAATTGGCCCGGTTTAACCTTTTTCGTCCTGTCCAGATATGTCTTAAGACAACTACGAACCGACAGTCTAAAGTATTGGCCCGGTTTAACCTTTTTCGTCCTGTCCAGATATGTCTTAAGACAACTCCGAACCGACCGTCTAAAGAATTGGCCCGGTTTAACCTTTTTCGTCCTGTCCAGATATGTCTTAAGACAACTCCGAACCGACCGTCTAAAGAATTGGCCCGGTTTAACCTTTTTTGTCCTGTCCAGATATGTCTTAAGACAACTACGAACCGACCGTCTAAGGAATTGGCCCGGTTTAACCTTTTTTGTCTACGAACCGACCGTCTAAGGAATTGGCCCGGTTTAACCTTTTTTGTCCTGTCCAGATATGTCTTAAGACAACTACGAACCGACCGTCTAAGGAATTGGCCCGGTTTAACCTTTTTTGTCCTGTCCAGATATGTCTTAAGACA
>NC_090750.1:104880368-104907868 GCF_036898095.1 Palaemon carinicauda
TAAAAACTGTTTGATGATACAGGGGTATTTGTTTCTCTATTATTGAATCACACATTACAGTAAATCAAGTACAGAATGAAGTTCCTTTAATGTGTCAAGGGTTTGGAGGAAAAGAGGTTTTTATAAACAGTTTTTGTTCACAGTCTTTTGAGTTAGGGGAAGAAAAACTTATTCATGATTTCTATGTTGCCCCCGAGTCAGGCACTACGGGCATTGATGTCATTTTTGGTTACGACGCGATCTGGTTATCTGGATTGGTAGGAAATGTTGTGTTGGTTTATCTAGATGATATAACAATCCTAGGAAAAACTGTAGAACACATGACTAATTTTGTTAAAGTACTCGAAGCCTTAGGACGTCATAATTTGAAGGTCAGCTTAGCCAAGTGTCAGCTATTTCAGCCAGAAGTTCAATTTCTAGGTCACATGCTCAGTAACAAGGGCGTAAGCCCTATGGCAGACAAAGTAGAGGCAATTAGGACTTATCCTCGTCCGCAAACCCCTAAACAAGTTAGTTCCTTCTTAGGGGTAGCATCTTATCTCAGGCATTCTATCAAAGATTTTGGGAAAATCTCATGCCCTTTGGATAAGCTTGGAAAGACAGAATTTTGAATGGACGCGAGAACATGACGATGCATTTCAAAAATTGAAACAAGCTTTGTCTGAAGATAGCTTTTTAGTCTTTCCTAAATTCGATCGTGAATTTTTAGTAACAGGAAGCACTCCTCACACAAGCGATATTGCCATTGGAGGGATAATAGAACAAATTGACGATGAAGGGATTTCCTGCCCTGTAGCATTCGCCTCACAGGCATTAAAGGGGCCTGAAACCCGTTACTCAGCACTTGATAAAGAATCTCTTGCCCTTAAGAGGGTATTAGAAAGGAATCGTTATTTCCTTTAAGGACATAAGATTCGTATTAAGTCTGATCATCAACCTTTGTCATACATTTTAAGAAGTCAGATTTATCGAGGTGTCAGACGAGGTGGTTAGAAGCATAATTAGAATTTGATATTGTAGGATTTGAATACATTCCTGGGCGCACTAACATAGTTGCAGATGCCTTATCTCAATCTATCGCTGCTATGATGAGGTCGATGAGTACGCGCCTACCCGAGCAAACCAGTCACGGTGATGCAACACACACAGAAGAGACATCCGCCAATCGGACAGGAAGTGTGAATGAATGCGCTGGGCCCAATTTAAGTATGAATGAATTGAATGAGCAGCGTGAAAATGAACCTGTCCTTGAGGCATACAACGTTCAGGATGATTGTGAATGGGATGTAGGATAGATAATGAGCGCACAGAATGAAGATCTTGTGTAGGGTAAAGTCAAAGCCTACCTTAGAAAGGAAACTGAAGAATTTCCTACTGATGTCTCGCTCCCTCCTAACAGATTTGTGATAGAGGATGACCTTTTGTATGTACAGTGATGCCTCAGCATACGAAAGTAATGCGTTCAGGATATGGTTTCGTATGCTGATTTTTTCGTATCCTGAGTCGCGTTTTACATGTAAATAGCCTAATCCGTTCCAAGCCTTACGAAAAGACACCTTTTCTTTCATAAACATGCTAAACTGTAGTAATAAACATGCAATGCAGCCATTTCTATCATTCAATAATTAACCCAACCGTTAAAAACAGCCTAATCCATTCCAGTTAGAGCGCCCAGCAGGAAGAAAGGGATTAAAACAATGGTAAAATTATAGAATAAGTCTTTTTATAGTTTATATATGACATATGTTTTGTGTTGTTACTGTTTTTAGAATGATTTGTAGTTAATTTCTTCTCATCATTAATTTATTTCCTTATATCCTTTCCTCACTGGGCTATCTTTCCATGTTGGAGCCCTTGTGCTTATAGCATCTTGCTGTTCCAACTAAGGTTGTAGCTTGGCTAGTAATAACAATAATAATAAAAGATTTGTAAAAAATAAGACAATGTATTTTATGGTCTTTTGAATGGCTTTAATAATGATTTCTGGCAAAAAATCCAGTTTTTCTGTAATGGTGGGTTGACCACCATAATTTTCTATCCTAACCTATCATTTATAACACCATGAATAAAAGAAGAGCTTTAATTATACTGTACAATGTAAGCCAATATTGAAAAAATGTTATTTTCATTAGTAAAATGACAAATTCGAAGATAATTTGTATTTTTCCTAACCATACAAACCTTAGCTATTTACAAAGGGTTATTACTTTTAGCGTAGCTGAAATGGCGAGCCATTAGAATTTAACGAGGGTGTATTACCCCCCGCGCTAGTTAGCGGGGGGGGTAGGGGAGTGGTAGCTAGCTACCCCTCCTCCTCCTCACACACACGTGAATACTCACTTTCACTTAGAGGTAGGACTTGTCTTGGGGGACAGGGCTGGCGGGCAAATATGTGTAAATAGCTAAGGTTTGTATGGTTAGGAAAAATACAAATTATCTTCGAATTTGTCATTTGTTCCGTAACCGAAATACAAACCACGCTATTTACAAAGGGTGACTTATCCCTTAGGAATGGTGGAAAGTCCCCAGCCATACTGGCTTTGGCTTTACCCGGGGACTCAGAATCCGAGTGAGTCGCACTCGAGAAAAGGAGTCCCTGCACCTCACAAGTTCCTTGCTCCGCAAGGAACCATGTGGCCTACGTAAGCTTGTGTGTGAAGGAAGAAGTGTGACCCGTCTTAGGCAGTTGACCTGGAGTTCCAGAAGGAACTCTGGGTTAGGACGTTCCCAATACCACCTCGTCAGGGTATGGGGGACGCGACAGTATTGACTCAATACTCGGAACACAAGGAAGCATGGTTTACCTGCAGAGGTTCGAGGTCAGCTATGCAGAGACCAGGATGCTGCTTCCCCGTAGAGGGGATGATGAAGAAAGAAGTAAGGGCCAGACATACTTCTTTCGTTCATGCAGACTAAAACCTGATAACAATGCCCTCAACCTTCTGCTACCTGTCCAAAAAGGAGCCTGAGGTTAGACCAGCTGTTGTGTAGCCACCACAGAGCGATAGAAAACGTATCGAGACTCCTGTGGGTCACGCCCTGCAGGAAGCGGGCTGCGAAGGTCATCAGACGCTTCCAGACTCCAGCTTGTAGCACCTGCGTCACAGTAGTATTACTCGAAGGCGAGGACGTTGCGATGTATCCAACATCGTGCTGTAGGGCGACGTGACGGGGGAGGGTTTGAAGACAGGTCGAGATGAATGTACTCGAGTCCGGGCTGAAGAGGTATACTGGTGACTCTCCCCCCATGTCCTCCATGTGTTCCCAAATCGGCTGCAACTGAGGCCAAACTGCAGCTGTTCCCAGCGCTAACCTCTCGATTCCTTACTGGCAAGAAAGAGAAGGTCTTGGGACATAACACACAGAATGGAGACTCGAAATCTTGAATGAATCGGACCGAAGGGTCGGGACCCTCAGATTCTGAGTCTAGCCAACAACTCAGGAGCGAGCCTGAATGTTGCCTTCCCCTCTTCCTTAGAAAGGGGGGAGTAGTAAGAGACCAAGAAGATTGCTTACACACTGGCCGTGGCCAGAGTGAGCAGAAGACCCGAGGCGGAATACAATCCGAGGCCTGTCGTAAAAGGGTCTTGAGAAGATCTCTTAAAGGACTAAAAGTCCGAGCCATGCTCCAAGTTGGAGGTCTTCCTCCGACTAGGGCAGGGACGATCGTAGCTTCGCATGAGCGAGGATAGATCCAGCGGGCAGGAAAAAGTTATTCCTTTAAGCCTGAAGGTCAGGGAAAGGCTGAGCGACAGGCTTCATTGCCGAGAGCGGAAAGGAGCTTCCTCCCGCCGAAAGGCAATAAGACCGTTATTGCTGGAGAAGAGGCCTCACGGGAAGAGGTATATCTCCCACGGCACCCACCACCTTAGACTCTTCACTTTGCCTGGGAAACCCCTGTGGATGACTATCGCAGATGACGCGACCTCCGTACCGCGACTGTAGCGGGTTGTCTCTTCTAGAGGAGGAAGCGTAGTGTCTCCAGGCATGAAGCCGAAGCGATGCCCCGGTTCGGGAGAGATGTCGCAGTGTGGTTGCTTGAGTAGTCTGCGCCGTAGGAGAAGCTCTCCCGGGAGTTCCGTCAGGGGAAGCAGAGGGTCCAGAAACCGTTCTGCGCATAGTCCCAGTGGAGCTCTCCCATTGAAAGGTTGACAGACAACCTGGTTTTGTTGAGACCCATTGTCCGCAGACAAAAAGGAGGGAAGACGCAGGCGTCGAATTTGTCCCACCATCACCGGAATGCCTCTTGCCAGAGTCTCGGGGTCTGAGACTGGGGGTAAGACTAGTGGAAGCTTGAGGTTCCAAGGTGTTGCGATCAGGTCCCCCAGACCAGCACTTGCTGGTTACCCAAGGTCAAAGACCCCTAGGTACACTCTCTCTATGAGGCTCTGCTCGGATAGTCTGAGAGAGACATTCCCCTGCCTGGAATGAGAGAGCCGATGGTGGAATTGAGAGAATCTCAATCATCCCGGTATCTCTACTACAAGATGTGAAGGTGTGAAAATGCGTCCCCTGCTGGTTAGAATGAAGATGACGCGCAACGGGGCGACTTGGCAGGAGCTGTAGGATCTGAAGAGGGGCCAGACTAAGGCCCTTAAGCCTGCCTGAATGATGGAGAGGTATCCTTCAGGTCTTGACCATAGGCCTGGACCGGAACATGCCCCCCCCCCCCTTTCCTTGGACGAGTCCGAGAACCGCATCAAGAATGTGGGGAAAGGACGAGAATATCCACTATCATCAAGAGGCTCCATAGGTCAACACCCATTGCAGGTTTAATAGTTCCGCTGGTCCCATAGGGCCAGGGAGTCCGGTTAAACATTGCCTGAAGCCACCGGGACTTGGATCGCCCCACATGGAACTTATCCTGAGGCGACCGTTCGGACTATAGACGGGTCAATGAGGAAAGAAGAACTAGGAAACGTTCCAAGGTAGGGCTGAAAGCTCTGCTTGACTGAGAACAGGTACTGCGACTCTCCTCAGTCTTGCCACAGTCAACCGAAAGGAAGGCTCGGAGGATGCGGTAACAGAATCTGGCGTCCCCAGGTGGTCACCCATCCAAGTACCGACGTTGCTTAACCTCGCTGGACGGACGAGAAGCGGGGTTTCCAATGTGGTAAGGCGGTTGACTCAAAATCATGGCCAGATACTCCAGATGTTGAGGATCGACTGAGGGGACCGGGGGTGAAGCCGTCGATGATCCTAAGGAAGACCTTCGCCTAAGGTATGGATCATTCTGCCCAACCGGGCAACTCTGCTGACGCTATGGCATAGAGGTTCAGAGACACTGAATCCGCTGACAGAGACAGCAGGCGCGATATCCTTGGCTACTCACAGAGATTGTGCGGGAATGGGCATCGGGAAGCTGTCATTCGGATGAGTAACCTTAAGCATCCTCCCAGCGAAAAAACCTGCAATCCTAGAGTTCGTGAACTCCTTTTAGGCCTATGCCCCCCCGGGGGAATCTCCCGTGCCATCTGTTCCTGACAGGAGGAAACTGCAATTGGACACCTTGTCCCAGTTGTCGTAGCCGATAACTTAGGCCGACGTGGTTGAAAGAAAAGGGCGCTGGAGCCCTGCAGAGTCTGGAAGAAAGCGCCTTGGAGGAGTGAAACCGGAAGTCGATTTACTCCGCACAACAGCTGTCTAAGTCTCTGTCCTTGGGCACAGACAAAACTCTTCTCAAGGATGGAAGGGTGTCTGAGGTCGTCGACCTCCACAGATGAGACACCCGAAGGAAGCCTTCAGTCAGCGCGTCCAGATGGTACAACATCGAGCTTGTCCGCAAGTAGATACTTAACGACGAAAGGCCAAGGTGTCTGAGCTCGAGAGGAGGAAAGTACCCTTGATCTTCCTGTAGCTTCCTTGAACCAAACCTCGGGCCGTAACCGAGGAGGGAAAGAACCTGGTAAGCTCCCAGAGGAAGAGGTAAGCAGTCACCCCTTGTCCGATGGAGAAATCTTGAACGGAAAGCCCCCCCGCCAAAAATCCTTCCAGGGCAGGAGAAGGAGAGAGTACTCGTACAGGAGAGGGGACCCTCGAGACCGACCTCTTGGGAACCAACTTCGCCCTGGGGGAAGTCACCACGAAGTCCACTCCTCTCTTTCTCTTCAGCGTAGGAGAGACAGCCGCTGGTTTGTTACCCTGGCCGGCGAGTACTGGTTTCATAACCCTCATTAACGCCCGTGCCAGCGGACCAAACCATGTCTGCTGCTCCAAGGACACCGAGTCCGAAATCCTCGCTAAGGTGAAAGGGATCGGGCGATCCTTTGGAGTGGACCCGACGGTACCTGCCTGAAAAGAAGGTGGGGAAGAATGCTGTACTGACCTGTCTTCGTCCTGCACTACCAACCTGTGCTTGGATGGAGGTGATCCCGAGTGCTGTCTAGGAGCACGCGTCCCTGCTGCTACCACCGGCTGTGGAATTCGCCGCGAACTATGGTCGCGCGAGGGCGAACGGTTGCGCAAAGGCGAACAGTCGCGCGGGCGAGCGATCGCGCGGGCGCGCAGGCGAGCGATCGCGCGGGCGCGCAGGCGAGCGATCGCGCGGGCGCGCAGGCGAGTGGGCAGGTAAATGAACACGTGTCCGAGGCGACGAACGCAAGCGATGGCGTGACGGCGAGGGATCGTGCTGCCGCGTAGGTGAAGAAGATCGCTGGCGATAATGACCGCGTGATGGTAAGCGATGGCGAGCAGCATGTGTAGGTGAATGATCGCGTGAAAGGGTGCGATGGTGATCAGCATCCGCAGGAGGGCGATCGTTCAGGGTTGTGCGATGAGGAGCAGCATGCGTAAGCGGGCAATCGTGCAGGGTTGTGCGATGGCGAGCAGCATGCGCAGGTGAATGATCGCGTGAAAGGGTGCGATGGTGATCAGCATCCGCAGGAGGGCGATCGTTCAGGGTTGTGCGATGAGGAGCAGCATGCGTAAGTGGGCAATCGTGCAGGGTTGTGCGATGGCGAGCAGCATGCGCAGGTGAATGATCGCGTGAAAAGGTGCGATGGTGATCAGCATCCGCAGGAGGGCGATCGTTCAGGGTTGTGCGATGAGGAGCAGCATGCGTAAGCGGGCAATCGTGCAGGGTTGTGCGATGGCGAGCAGCATGCGCAGGTGAATGATCGCGTGAAAGGGTGCGATGGTGATCAGCATCCGCAGGAGGGCGATCGTTCAGGGTTGTGCGATGAGGAGCAGCATGCGTAAGCGGGCGATCGTGCAGGGTTGTGCGATGGCGAGCAGCATGCGCAGGTGAATGATCGCGTGAAAGGGTGCGATGGTGATCAGCATCCGCAGGAAGGCGATCGTTCAGGGTTGTGCGATGAGGAGCAGCATGCGTAATCAGCATCTGCAGTTGAGGGTCGCGCGATGGCGATCAGCATCCGCAGTTGAGGGTCGCGCGATGGCGATCAGCATCCGCAGTTGAGGGTCGCGCGATGGTGATCAGCATCCGCAGTTGAGGGTCGTGCGATGGCGATCAGCATGCGCAGGTGAGCTAGTAGCTGGCGAACCATGTTCCTTCAGAAGTGTTGGAGAACGTTGGCGTGCCAGCTGTAACACACGTGGGCGATCCGGAGATCGCTGGCGAGCTGATGATCGCTGACGAGCAGAAGGCTACGCGTGGAAGCCTGCGCAAAGAAGAAGTCCTTGACCCCGACCTGAACCGAAGTTCTAGATCGCGAGGGCGAACGTGGGCGCACAGGGCACGTAACAGGAACCGCAGGGAAGATCATCTTGAAAGCGCTGACGAACAGGAGAGCGCTGATGAGCAGAAGGGCGCGCAGGGAAACCCTGACACGCAAGGGAAGAACCCCCGTGGGGGCAACCCTTTGCCCCGAAGGAATCGTTGTCCGCCGGGAGACTGATGTCCGTCGGAAGACCGCTGTCCGTCGGGAAGACCGTTGCCCGTCGGAAGACGAGATCAGACTGCTGTCCATCTGCACCAAGGCGGAAGATCGAGAAAAAAGGAGTGTAGGCTGCAAACGGAGATCCAAAAGGGCGCCTCAAGCACCCTTATAGGGAGATGAGAGGCCCTTACGACGAGGCGGACGGAGGGCCTTACGGCGAGGGAGGCCAACAGCAACAGCAACAGAAGAAACCTCCGAAGAGGAGTCTCTATGAGTGTACTCTCTCGCGAACGAAAGAGAAACACTTCGAGGAAGAGACTGGTCAGCCAGTGACCTAAAAGGAGCAATCCTCCGAAGAGGAGCTCCTGCAGTTGCCCAGCCCCTTGAGCGAAACTGCAGGTGCGACCGCTCAGCACCAAGAGCATAGTCGCACGAAAAAAAGGCAAGAGAAGAACCCCCCAAAAGGGGAAAAACTCAAGCCTGGACAGGAAAAACTTCCCTCGGAAGGAAAGTTATCCGCCCAAGGAGGCAAGCCTCCTGACTGTTCTAAAATGAACTGGAGAGCTGTCCGTCGACACGGGAGTACTACCAGTAGAAGGAGACACGCCCCTGACGAAAATACAAGGGGGGAGGCAGCAACAGCCGAATCCCCAGGACTCAACCAGACAGCTCACACCGTTGCTATATTACAGAAACGAACTAGATCGGTAACTGTAAAAAAATAAAAAAAATAATATTAGTACACATTCATTCCCCCGGGAAGGCTCCGAAGAGGAATCCCGAGGGAAAGGAACAAGAATTACACAACAGGCACGTGCCCTCACAACCACTTACACTCGCGGAAGGAGAGCTGTAACCAAAACAGAATTATAACAATTATAATTATGTAACTATGTAATTATGTAATTAAAAAATGAATGAACACTAAAGAAAGAACGAAAACCCCGAAAGGAATCGTTCTACAAGCTGAAAAAAAAAACAACTACAATTAGATTCATAACTAATTGATACAAACGTACGCGTAGCAACCCCCCACACGGAAAGGAAGCTAGGCTACAAGGGCGTAGTAACACGTAGTAAAAGGGTGAACGACCTCAAGAGAGAGAGAGAGAGAGAGAAAGACATAAGTCAAACTCGATCGCCACCCATAAAAAACGCCGTGGTGGCCTAACTGCCGAGGCCTCCACGTAGATATCGTACACTACACACACACATCTGAAAAGGAAACTTACTTATTTCTATACTCAAATATATATACAAACATGAAAACATGTTTACATATATATTGGGTAAAAGAAAAGTAAGCGATTAAGTAAAGACAAAACAGACAATGGCTGCCAAGCGAGGACCAAGACAGAGACGTCTGTCACAGTCCGAGCCAAAAGTGAAAGTGAGTATTCACGTGTGTGTGAGGAGGAGGAGGGGTAGCTAGCTACCACTCCCCTACCCCCCCCCCCCCCCCCCCCCGCTAACTAGCGCGTTGGGTAATACACCCTCGTTAAATTCTAATGGCTCGCCATTTCAGCTACGCTAAAAGTAATAACCCTTTGTAAATAGCGTGGTTTGTATTTCGGTTACGGAACAAATAAATTTTTGAATATACTTACCCGATGATCATGTAGCTGTCAACTCTGTTGCCCGACAGAAATCTACGGTCGGGATACGCCAGCGATCGCTATACAGGTGGGGGTGTACACAACAGCGCCATCTGTGGTCAGGTACTCCAGTACTTCTTGTCAACACCACCTCAATTTTTTCCTCGGTCCACTGGTTCTCTATGGGGAGGAAGGGTGGGTCAATTAAATCATGATCATCGGGTAAGTATATTCAAAAATTTATTTTACTAATGAAAATAACATTTTTCAATATTAATCTTACCCGATGATCATGTAGCTGATTCACACCCAGGGTGGTGGGTGGAGACCAGCATACATGTTAACAAAGAAGCTAAGTATCCCGTATTTCATTTTATTAGTTATTCAAAAATAACATAAAATAAATAAGTACCTGGTAAGGAAGACGACTTGAACCATTACTCTGCCTTTATTAAGTACGTCTTCCTTACTGAGCGTAGCGGTCCTCTTAGGATGCTGAACGACTCTTAGGTGCTGAAGTATAAAGGGCTGCAACCCATACTAAAGGACCTCATCACAACCTTTAACCTCGGCGCTTCTCAAGAAAGAATTGACCACCCGCCAAATCAACAAGGATGTGGAAGGCTTCTTAGCCGACCGTACAACCCATAAAAAGTATTCAAGAGAAAGGTTAAAAAGGTTATGGGATTATGGGAATGTAGTGGCTGAGCCCCCGCCTACTACTGCATTCGTTGCTACGAATGGTCCCAGGGTGTAGCAGTTCTCGTAAAGAGACTGGACATCTTTGAGATAGAATGATGCGAACACTGACTTGCTTCTCCAATAGGTTGCATCCATAACACTCTGCAGAGAACGGTTCTGTTTGAAGGCCACTGAAGTAGCCACAGCTCTCACTTCATGTGTCCTTACCTTCAGCAAAGCAAGGTCTTCTTCCTTCAGATGAGAATGTGCTTCCCTAATCAGAAGCCTGATTTAGTAAGAAACTGAGTTCTTAGACCTTGGAAGAGAAGGCTTCTTGATAGCACACCATAAGGCTTCTGATTGTCCTCGTAAAGGTTATGACCTTTTTAGATAGTACCTAAGAGCTCTAACTGGGCAAAGTACTCTCTCCAGTTCGTTCCCCACCAAGTTGGACAGGCTTGGGATCTCAAACGACTTAGGCCAAGGACGTGAAGGAAGCTCGTTTTAGCAAAAAACCGAGCTGCAAGGAACATGTAGCCGTTTCAGATGTGAAAACTATGTTCCTGCTGAAGGCGTGGATCTCACTTACTCTTTTAGCTGTTGCCAAGCACACGAGGAAAAGAGTTTTTAATGTGAGGTCCTTAAAAGAGGCTGATTGGAGAGGTTCAAATCTAAATGACATAAGGAACCTTAGGACCACGTCTAGATTCCAGCCTGGAGTGGACAACCGACGTTCCTTTGAGGTCTCAAAAGACCTAAGGAGGTCCTGTAGATCTTTGTTGGTGGAAAGATCCAAGCCTCTGTGGCGGAAAACCGCTGCCAACATACTTCTGTAACCCTTGATCGTAGGAGCTGAAAGGGATCTTACGTTCCTTAGATGTAACAGGAAGTCAGCAATCTGGGTTACAGTGGTACTGGTTGAGGAAACTGGATTGGCCTTGTACCAGCTTCGGAAGACTTCCCCTTTAGACTGATAGACTCTGAGAGTGGATGTCCTCCTTGCTCTGGCAATCGCTCTGGCTGCCTCCTTCGAAAAGCCCCTAGCTCTTGAGAGTCTTTCGATAGTCTGAAGGCAGTCAGACGAAGAGCGTGGAGGATTGGGTGTACCTTCTTTACGTGAGGTTGACGTAGAAGGTCCACTCCTAGAGGAAGAGTCCTGGGAATGTCGACCAGCCATTGCAGAACCTCTATGAACCATTCTCTCGCGGGCCAGAGGGGAGCAACCAACGTCAGCCGTGTCCCTTTGCGAGAGGCGAACTTCTGAAGTACCCTGTTGACAATCTTGAACGGCGGGAATGCATACAGGTCGAGATGGGACCAATCCAGCAGAAAAGCATCCACGTGAACTGCTGCTGGGTCTGGAATCGGAGAACAATACAACGGGAGCCTCTAGGTTATCGAGGTAGCGAACAGATCTATGGTTGGCTGACCCCACAGGGCCCAAAGTCTGCTGCAAACATTCTTGTGAAGGGTCCACTCTGTGGGGATGACCTGACCCTTCCGGCTGAGGCGATCTGCCATGACATTCATATCGCCCTGAATGAACCTCGTTACCAGCGTGAGCTTTCGATCTTTTGACCAGATGAGGAGGTCCCTTGCGATCTAGAACAACTTCCACAAATGAGTCCCTCCCTGCTTGGAGATGTAAACCAAGGCTGTGGAGTTGTCAGAGTCCACCTCCACCACCTTGTTAAGCTGGAGGGACTTGAAGTTTATCAAGGCCAGATGAACCGCCAACAGCTCCTTGCAATTGATGTGAAGTGTCCTTTGCTCCTGATTCCATGTTCCCGAGCATTCCTGTCCGTCCAAAGTCGCACCCCAGCCCGTGTCTGATGCGTCCGAGAAGAGACGGCGGTCGGGTTTCTGAACAGCCAAAGGTAGACCTTCCTTGAGAAGAAAGCTGTTCTTTCACCACGTTAGAGTAGACCTCCTCTCTTCGGAAACAGGAACTGAGACCGTCTCTAGCGTCATGTCCTTTATCCAGTGAGCAGCTAGATGATACTGAAGGGGGCGGAGGTGGAGTCTCCCTAACTCGATGAACAGGGCCAGCGATGAAAGTGTCCCTGTTAGACTCATCCACTACCTGACTGAGTATCGGTTCCTTCTCAGCATGCTCTGGATGCATTCTAGGGCTTGGTAGATTCTTGGGGCCGACGGAAAAGCCCGAAAAGCTCGACTCTGAAGCTCCATACCCAGGTAGACAAAGGTCTGGGATGGGACGAGCTGGGACTCCTCTAAATTGACCAGGAGGCCCAGTTCCTTGGTCAGATCCATAGTCCATCTGAGATTCTCCAGACAGCGACGACTTGTGGGAGCTCTTAAAAGCCAGTCGTCTGACGGAGCCGGACACAAGATCACGGTACTGCTGCACAGTCTGTGAACTGTCAACCATGGGGAAGCGAGGAAGTACAGCGACAACCCGAAACTGTCTAGACTGTCTGGGTAGTACAGACAACTCCTTATCGGGTTGCTGAGGTTGCCGCACTGCGTCACAACAAGTCCCCTCTGCTGGTTGTTGAACGTCTTCCCAGTGACACACTGACTCCGTAAACAAAAAATCCTCTAACAAGGACTAAGCTTGGACTGCATGTCTTGCAACAAAGCTCAAGGTCTATGGGAGCAGGTGTGGCAACAGACGGGGTTAGCGACTGAAGCGGAACCATTACCCTCCCTGGAAGCATGTTATGCTTAAATAAAAGTCCATAGGAGGCTAAGCAGCTTAAGGCTCCTCTCCAAATGACAGAGTCCTCAAGGGAATATCAGAAGGAGGGAGAATAGCACTTTCTCATCTACAGGAACCATATCCGAGAAAAGTTAAGTTCTCTCAGTGAGGGTTTCACTGGTGCAAAAGCAGCAGACCAGAAGGCAACGTTATGAAACTGCTTGACAGTCTTGTGAGTTGGCAACAACCAAAGATGTGTGACTGAGGAGCATGCGGTAAGGTATGCAGAGCATGCTGTAAGGTATGCAGAGCATGCTGTAAGGAATGCAGAGCATGTTGTAGGGTATGCAGAGCATGCTGTAAGGTATGCAGAGCATGCTGTATGTAGAGCATGCTGTAAGGTATGCAGAGCATGTTGCATGGCATGCGGCTTATGCTGCATGGGATGAGGCTCATGCTGCATGGGATGAGGCTCATGCTGCATGGGATGAGGCTCATGCTGCATGGTATGAGGCTCATGCTGCATGGGATGAGGCTCATGCTGCAAGGGATGAGGCTCATGCCGCATGGGTTGAGGAGGATGCCGCATAGTATGAGGCTCCTGCCTCATAGGTTGAGGAGGTTGCCGCATAGCATGAGGCTCCTGCCTCATGGGTTGAGGAGGATGCCGCATAGCATGAGGCTCCTCATAGCATGAGGCTCCTGCCTCAAGGGTTGAGGAGGATGTCGCATAGCATGAGGCTCCTGCCTCATGGGTTGAGGAGGTTGCCGCATAGCATGAGGCTCCTGCCTCATGGGTTGAGGAGGATGCCGCATAGCATGAGGCTCCTGCCTCAAGGGTTGAGGAGGATGTCGCATAGCATGAGGCTCCTGCCTCATGGGTTGAGGAGGTTGCCGCATAGCATGAGGCTCCTGCCTCATGGGTTGAGGAGGATGCCGCATAGCATGAGGCTCCTCATAGCATGAGGCTCCTGCCTCAAGGGTTGAGGAGGATGTCGCATAGCATGAGGCTCCTGCCTCATGGGTTGAGGAGGATGCCGCATAGCATGAGGCTCCTGCCTCATGGGTAGAGGAGGTTGCCGCATAGCATGAGGCTCCTGCCTCATGGGTTGAGGAGGATGCCGCATAGCATGAGGCTCCTGCTTCATGGGTTGAGGAGGTTGCCTCATAGTGCTGGAACCCGGCAACTCCCGATGCGGCAACTCACGCATGAAAGCAGGAGGCGCAGCAAGAACATTCGTCTGGCAGGGTGGACTGCGCATCGGAGGTGGAGCTCTCACAGGTGGAGGGTGGGAGCAGGCAGCCGCAGTATCTGCTGAGAGCACAACCTCGGCGGGTTGTAGGTTAACAGGCTGCATTGTCAACCTTCCAGCATGATACTCCTGTATGAAGGAGCAAGCTGAGACTGTATAGTCTACAGCATGGACCACTAGGGTCTATGAAAGACAACAACAAACGGAGCTACTGTCCGTTGAGACTGAGGGTCTAAAACAGCTGGTGCGGCAACAGACGGAGTTACTGCCTGTTGCGGTACCACCTTGCCTCTCTGGGAGGTGTGCAGTTGTCGTACTGCAGCAAGTCCGAACTGACCCAGTGGCAGTGGCTACACCTAGGAGTTGGACTTGCGCGGAAGGGACCGACTTGCACTTAAAAGCTGCAAGATTTGGTCCATGGTTTCTGCGAGAAACCTCTTCCGCAGACGAGGAATAAATGGGCTCTCTTGTCTTTGTGTGGGTGGGGTGATCACGTCGGCTACGTGAGTGGATACACCCGAAACCACGGAGGGAAACGTCTGTTCGTCGATCAAGGCCTGATGAACCCATAAGTCCTTCGACATTACTTCTCCCCTGGGCTTGGGAGCTTGTAAGAGGTCCCAGACTAGGCGAACAACTGGCACGAACAGACGAACCCTCGAACGCAACACTGTAACACTTTGCGCTTATCACTTTATCACTTTTGATTTTCTGTTTGCACTTATTTCACTGAACTCGAAACTTTAAGTGGTTTGTACCTGAAACACGCAATTCTATCCTTCATTAAAAGTTAGTAATTGCGAAAACAGTATTACAATGTAACAGAAAAACATAATGAAAGATAAAGAATTCAGTGGCTGGAAAAGAGACTAAACACTAGATCAAATAAACTACGTTTAAAATCTCTCACCGCATAAAGCCTGGGAGCAAGAATAAAACTCTAGAAACGTTTACCTTCTTCCCCTAAAGAGACTAGGGAGAAGAGCAAAAACGATAACAACGTTACCCGCTTGAACGAAACGTTTATCCTCCTCTCTCTCCCTCCGTCTCTATCTCTCTCTCTCTTGACTTAGAACCTGAGAGATGAGCCCAATTATATATATCGTTAAAACATATTATTGTTAAAGGAAAAAAACTGAAAGATTTCCCAAATAAAAAGTTCCTTTATTAGAATTAAAACCATTTAAGCTAAGAAAGAATGAACAAAACGCTAGAATCGGTTTACTCTTACTGCAACGTGAAACCGTGAATACTCTCTCTCTATCGTAACGATAGAGCGCAAGTTGAACGTTCTGAACGTCAACAACTGCGGAGACAAAACAAAACGTTAGTTCAACTTAGAAAACAGTACGAGACTATCAAAGAAATTCTTTCAAAAACATTAAAATTAAAATAGCATAAAATCTTAACAGGTAAAAACGATATGACGGGCTCAATGTTAATTAACTTCGGTTCCAAGAAAAGACCGCCTACTATTAGGAAAGGTCGCATATAAACAAACATAAAAAATTAATTTTTATAAGTTTATAATAAAAGGAAGTTAATCGAAGAGGCCTATAAAAGGCGGAGAGATATAAAATAAATCTATAACTTTGTTAAGCAAAATTAAGAAAGAGAGTCTATACTCTCTTCGACACCAACACTTCCGTCTAAGGGAAGGGTCGGCCATTTAAAAGTGAAAGAGTTTTCATACTCTCTTCGTCACCAAAATTAAATCAAATTAATTCCAAAACCTTGCTAAAGCTAATGTAAAAGCTTCCTGAATAGCGAAGGCTAAACTCTAGAGCAAATACATCACCAAATCGTGAACAATAACTCCAGAATCAAAAGCGTATCCAAGTAGGTCTAGCCGGTGGCACGACAGAGGAAAAATTGAGGTGGTGTTGACAAGAAGTACTGGAGTACCTGACCACAGATGGCGCTGTTGTGTACACCCCCACCTGTATAGCGATCGCTGGTGTATCCCGACCGTAGATTTCTGTCGGGCAACAGAGTTGACAGCTACATGATCATCGGGTAAGATTAATATTGAAAAAAAAATAATTATGATGTTTAGAATATAAAACGTTGAGCCATTTACTCTATAGAAACAAGTAACCTGGTGTATATAAGAAGACGGCCATGCTACATAACTAATTTATTTTCAACCTTATCACTAAGATTACAGCAGTCTAAGGGGCGTCACATAGGGGCATTAGACCCCATTAGGTATATAAATAGTGACACTACTTGTAGGTTAAATTAGGTAAGGAAGTTTAGGTTAGGTATTCTAGGTATGCGTTCCTGTCCATCATTATACAAAGGCTCCTATTAACTTACGACTGAAACCCCACTTTTTATTATTATTATTATTACTATTACTATTATTATTATTATCATTATTAGCCAAGCTACAACCCTAGTTATGTGTGTAGAATGTTGGAAAAGTTTAGGTTAGTTGATGTCCATTTTTAAAGAACACGTGAGGAACTGGCCGCTGATATACAAAGGCTCCAAACGTTGAGTCACTAGGCCTGCCACTCGCATGGATAATATGAATTCTTCCTATCCGTGTCTGTCATCACCAACACTAATAAGTGTATTTACAAGTGTTCAATGAACTAACGCTAATTATTCACTTTCAGGTCTTTGTTTCGCTCACAAATGAAAATTATTTCATTGCTTTTCTGTCCTGGTAAGCAGTACACGTTGCGCTATGCAAGTTAACCGAGTGGGTGAGTATTTAGGTGGACAAAAATTTTTGGGGGGGTGTATGTATATCAGCCCCCCTGTATGTTTGATTACAGCTATGTAAGGGGGGTAGCAGTGGGGCATTAGCCCCCTGTTAGTTAAGTAGGTAAGGACACGGCTTGTAGGTTAGGTTAGGGGGAAAGTTTAGGTTAGTTGATGTCCATTTTTAATCCACACGGGAAGAACTGGCCGCTGATATACAAAGGCTCAAATTTTTGTAACCCAACTCTCTACACACAACTATTACAGCAACTATAGTCCATTTCTTTTAGCGAGGCAGATTTGCACCAACTCGCAATGGTGCGCTTTTAGCTCGGAAAAGTTTCCTGATCGGTGATAGGTTAGAATGATCTTGTCCAACCAATCAGCGAGCAGGAAATGTTTCCAAGCTAAAAGGGCACCGCTGCCAGTCGGTGCAAATCTGCCTCGCTAAAAAAAATTGGCTATAGTATGGATGGGCAGACCTCTTGATACCCAATAAAAGATAAATGAGTGAGCAAGTCCCCTTGTAGTATAAAATATTGGGCGATTCTTATACAAAAATACTATAAATAGCATCCTTCACTTGCAAAGGTTTGGAGTCCTACATATTTTTACCTGTCATTCATACTTCACTGTATGATGAAAAAGTACACAATCTTAACCTTGTATAGGTAAATTGTACATAAAAACGGATATGAACCTTAAAATTATGCGCATGCAAGCAACCAAATACAATTAAACATACCCAACATACAAGTTAAAGTATATATCGGTGTTCATTTGGCCGGTTAAGTGTAGAAATCTAACAACGCTACCGTAAGCTACACGGTGGCTGTACTAACGTAATTATACGAAATTATACATAAAAAAATGATCTTGGCCTTAAAATTATGAACAAGATCATTTCCAAATACAAATAAACATACCTAATTGAAAAATTTAAGCAGATATCAATGTCTATTTTACCCGGTAAAGTGTAGAAAACTAACAACGCTACCGTAAGCTACAGGTGGCTGCACTAAAGTACATGAAATTAGTTATTTCCCGTATTAATTACACTTAAAACCCGATCTTAAACCTAACTGTACACTTATACATTCTATTAATTACTATAAATCATAGTGTACTTACAGTAATAGGTAGATATTATCCTATTTTTGAGTAATTTCCGTCACGACTCACTATCTTTTACAAAGACCGGGCGGGTAAACACAGTGTTGCCAGATGGGTTAGTGTAAAATTCCCTAAAACTCTTGATAAAAAATCCCCATTTCCGGAAATATATTTTCTTTTAATACAGAAATTACTCGTTATACTTCATGTAATTGTAAATAAACTAATTGCAACAATATAAAGGCTTACTCATCTCTGTTTCTTCTATATATACATGTACAGAATATCGTCAGCAGTCATCCAAAATCCCCAAACCTAAGGATAAATTCCCAAATATAGGGATAAGTCTCCAAATCTAGGGTATAAATCCCCATATCTGGCAACCCTGGCTTGTAAACCAAAATGTAAACAACGTGGTGGTAGTAGTAGTGGCAGGAGGAGGTTCTTCATATGTAACGGCTCTCCTTTACTTACTTACTTTTACTTTTAGAGGTTTATTTCTCGCCCTCCATCAAACACTAAAGGTCTGTTCAGGCGGGCCTTGGTGTATGAAAAAATAATTCCTTTCCAGTTAATATTTTGCTCTGTATCGTTATCAGTTATTTCGCTAGCATTTGTATTCAGGCTTAATAGTTTTCAGGTCACTATTATAACACTTTCTAAAAAGATAAGTCTTCAGGTTTTTCTTGAAGGCAGCCACATTATTGCTATTCTTGACAGAGTGGAAGGTCGTTAAAGAGTCTCGGTGCAGCATAACTGAACGTTCTTCCTCCTATTGCATGATTCACACTAATTTCGAATAGTCTATGGGGGTCATCTGCATGTCTAACTCTTATAGCAGCACTGGTAGCTTCAGGGTAGGGGACCAAGCAATCACGAAGATATTTAGGCTTATCACTTGTAAGTGCTTTGTGAGTCAACAAGCAAATTTTAAATTCAATTCTAGCCTTAACAGGTAACCAATGTAGATCGATCAGTGCAGGAGTTATTCTCTCTCGAAATTTAATGCCTTTTATCAGTCTAGCCGCCCGGTTTTGCACATTTTGAAGCTTCCTTAGTAGTGTATTGTGCAATTTGTAGTACAGAGAATTGCAATAATCAAGCCTTGATATTACATGACTCATCACTAAAATTTTTGTACTGCCCTCTGTTAAATATTTTATAATAAATGCTATGTTTCTCAGGTGATAATTACACACTTTCACTGTGTTCACAATTTGGTCCTTCATTGACAAATTACAGTCTATCAGTACACCCAAATTTTTCACAACAGGCACAATCCTAACATCAGCATCACCAATTTTTATACTTTGAATTAACTGGTAATTCCTCAAAGCCACCTTTGTGCCAAAGAACATACATTCTGTTTTATCATCATTTAATTTGAGCTTTTTCCTCTGCATCCATGTTTTTATTTCAGTCATTATCTCATCAATTTTCTTCTTTGTATCTTGTGTTGTTGAAATTGAGAGGTAAAACTGAGTATCATCTGCATATAGTTTAAAACCCACTTTTTGATTTTTCAAGATGTGTGATAGCTCGATAGTATATATGTTAAACAAGATAGGGCCCAGGACACTACCCTGTGGTACACCCTTCATAAGAATTCTCTCATTGGATTGGTTTCCAGAAACTTCTACAATAGTCTTCCTGTTCACTAAGTAACTTCGCAAAAATTTCAGTGCTTCCTGAGTCACTCCAATTGACTTTAAGTCGTCAAGTAAGTACTCGTGCACAACAGTGTCAAAAGCAGCACTAAGATCTAACATAATTAAAATTCCACACTTTCCCCCATCAAGAAGACCTATCATATCATTCATTATTGAGCACAAAGTAGTTTCTGTAGAATGATTAGCTCTGTAGGCCGATTGATTTTCCGGGAATACCTCTAACTCGTCAATATGCTCCCATAATTGCTCACTTATGACTTTTTCAATAAGCTTTGACATGTAGGATAAATTTGAAATGGGCCTATATGAATTTAGCTCGTTTACATCACCTTTCCCTTTGTAAATTGGTTTGATCAACGCAGTTTTTTTCACAGCTAGGAAAACAGGATTGTGATATACTTAGGTTAATTATGTTCAGGTAAATATTATATACAACTTGCTTGTTTGGAGCTTCACTTATTGAACTGTTTGGGAAAGGGTTGTTTCCACAATATGTATTCTTCATCTCTCTCATAACCTTTAACAAGTCGCACATATTTATTTCCTTAAATTTTATTAACTTCTTTCCCTCCTTCACTGGCATAGCTGACTGTCCTTCCAAGTGATTTTGGGGAAAGCCTCTATAGATTTTATCAATTTTTTCACTAAAGAATATAGCAAAACACTCTGCACAAACATTGTCAGGCAAGACATATTTTTTCTTTAATCCCATCAAATCATCAAGGTTTTTGTGAAAGTCCTTCATGTTATTGGTTTTTTTACATTCGCCGTTGTAGAATTTTCTTTTTGTTTTTTCTAACAGGATGTTATAGTTAGAAAAAACAAAAAGGAAATTCTACAACGGCGAATGTAAAAAAACAATAACATGAAGGACTTTCACAAAAACCTTGATGATTTGTTTAATTTATGAATTAAATTCACATGATTCAGATTCTATATATGAATCAAATTCTATAGATGAATCAGATTCTATAGATGAATCAGATTCTATAGATGAATCAGATTCTATAGATGAATCATGAATTATATGGAAATTAAGAAAATATGGTACAAGTCAGTGTGGAGATATACAAAGCTATATGGGGAAATTATCGTAAGAGAGAGAGAGAGAGAGAGAGAGAGAGAGAGAGAGAGAGAGAGAGAGAGCACAATACTTCCATTTCACTATACTGTGGATATAATATATTCAACTAAATTACCAAGGTTCGAACCCCTGGATAGGCCTAATCATTATGAAATTATCAGTAACTGTAGAAGCAGCTTATTTCTCGACCTTTTGCTCGACCTTGACCTTGATCTTTGACCTTAACATGTATTAATAGGCGTGGATTTTCCTACACTCAAATATGAACCAAGTTTGAAGTCTCTGTGACAACGATGTCCAAACTTATGGCTGATTACGTGAATTGGACATTTTGCTTGACCTTGATCTTTGACCTTGACCTTCCAAAAATAAATGATTTCCAGCTTTTTACCTAGCAATTAATCCCTGGGAGTTTCATTCTCTACAATTGAAGCTGTTCACAAACAAACACACAAACAGAGGGTAAAACATAACCACCTTCCAATTTCGTTGGCGGAGGTAATGAAAAAAAATAAAACAATAACACTTAGAATATATAGAAATATCTCTATTCCCACCTCCACAAGCGAGAAGACTCCAACCATTTCCAACAAAAAAATTCCCAAAAAACCATTGAATTAAATAATGTTGCATGAACATTAAATCGTCTTAAATCCTTGTATCCACGCATTGGATATCCCTAAGTATACCTCAAGTATTTAGATAGTTTATAAGTTAATTTACCAGGAAAAAAATGCCTTATAAATACAAATGATTATATTAAAACTTTAGTTTTCGAAATACCTACCGTCAATATCTTAATCAGCCTCTTCCTAACGCCTGCTGCTGTTATGTGTCTCAAGGAGCCTTCCTCTATCTGGGATTGTATTATCAAGGAATGTCTGAAAGAACAAATCAAGATGTTAAAAGGGCCAAAATCCGTTTTTTTTTTTAATTCTTGATTTATAAGTATAACAACAAAATGTTATGAGAAAAATAACCTATCGCTGTGTGTGTGCTGTGGAAAATGTCTTCACAAAGTAACAATGATGTTCAAACTAGGCCCCTTCCCCCATGAAAGTATGATTTTGAATATTCTCTCTCTCTCTCTCTCTCTCTCTCTCTCTCTCTCTCTCTCTCTCTCTCTCCTGGGTACAATTGTTGACCTCATTTAAGTCAAACGAAGAACATTGAAGATAGACACGGCAAAATATTTGAACATTCAACTACTCCAATGCCACGAGTATTAAAGACGACGAGACAGAGTAACAAGAACGAGAAATCTTGATCAATAATATGCGTATCAGCGTAGTTACGCAACAGTCTCGTTTAGCAATCCTATGGGATATGGTTAACACAAGAAAGAATTGCGTATTCATGACAAGAGCTTCTCTTGGTCAAAAGAATTTGAATTTTGAACTACGCATTTATCTAAAGGAAAAAGGATCAAGAGTGAATAAAGTTCACTTACGAAGCCAAAACGATTTTTTCCCCTGGGAATGCTAGCCAGCAAATTGCGATTTTATAACGCTGAGCCTACGTTAGAGAAATGGGTCTGGATAAGGCAGTGCTTGTAATGAAGGCAAGACTAAATACGATTAAGTTAAAAGCAAATTTCAGGGGACGATGCAATGATGATGTGTGTGACCTATGCAAAGATGAAGAGGATACTACAGAACATTTATTTTCATTCCCAAAATTAGGACAGTCAATATAATTATAATCATTATCACTCGTTAAGCTACAACCCTAGTTGGAAAAGCAGGGTGCTATAAGCCTTGGGGCTCCAACAGAGAAAATAGCCCAGTGAGGAAAGGAAACAAGGAAATGTAGAAAATTCTAAGAACAGTAACAACATGAAAATAAATATCGATGTAAACTATGAAAACTAACTAAACAAGAGGACGAGAAATAACATGAAATAGTGTACCCTCAAGCAAGAGAACTCTAACCCAAGACAGTGGAAGACCATGGTACAGAGGCAACGGTACTACCCAAGACTAGAATATAGGCTATAAGCGTAGGTATGTTGCAAAATCCGAGAACGGATCTAGTAGCATACATAAGTAAAGCGATGCATAGGAAAGAATTTAAAAAGCCCAAATTGACCACAACAGGGTAAAGCAAAAACTGATGATATCCCAACTAAAATCAAGGTAAAATTAAGGGATAAAATAAAATATTAAGAATATTATTAATTTAGTTATGTACAGGTAAATAAGCTTAATTTTAATAATAAATATAAGCTTAGAAGATGGGCTGCAAAGCTTCTAAGCTTATATTTATTAAAATTAAGCTTAATTTACCCGTACATAACTAAATTAATAATATTCTTAATATTTATTTTGCGGAGTGAGCACCAAAGATAGCACAAGGGTGTACTGTAGGCAGTTATAGGATCCAGGAACCCACCCGGATAGGGGAAGGGATAAGGATCCATTATCCAAGTCCTTAAAATCCTATTATTTTAATATCAGACAAAGATAAAGCCAAATAGTTCTAGTGATTTGTAAAATAGAGTCATTCAATTGATCTTCGCTACTCTCGTCAAATACTTCGAGGTGTCCGAGTACACTTGGTGAAAGACGAAATCTAGTGCTCTCTCTCTCTCTCTCTCTCTCTCTCTCTCTCTCTCTGAATAATTATTCGCTAATGGCTTTAGTATTTTATATATATATATATATATATATGTATGTATATACATATATATATATGTATGTATATATATATACATATATATATGTATGTATGTATGTATATATATATATATATATATATACATATTTATATATATATATATATATATATAGAGAGAGAGAGAGAGAGAGAGAGAGAGAGAGAGAGAGATTGCTATTTATCTTCGGTTGTATCCACGATCTATTGAGAACACATGCGAGTTAATATTAACCTTATTCTACGAAACCAGAATAGTGACAAAGTTCATATTTCACTTTATTTGAATTACAAAAGTTTAAAATACGCAATTTTTTTCTGCGTAAACACTTGCAAAGCAAACGCGTAAGATATGGGAACCAATCATAAATTAAGATCTAGAAAAGTGACTGCCGCTTGTGCCGTATGACAATAGTTCGTTTCAAGTTTTAACAAAGATTGAAGCACCACTCAAAGAATTGGTATTGTCACTTCAATGAGAGCGTAAATGCTTATATTTTAAAACTGAAATGTACCAACCACGGTCCAGGAGAGAGAGAGAGAGAGAGAGAGAGAGAGAGAGAGAGATATTAACCATACCTCCAACCTTTAAGTAGTTAGAGGAAATTAATGATTTAAATATATAATACGTTATTTCAGATTTAATATTTACTAGAGAGAGAGAGAGAGAGAGAGAGAGAGAGAGAGAGAGAGAGAATTAACCATACCTTCAACCTTTTAGCAGTTAGAGGAAATTAATGATTTAAATATATAATGTGTTATTTCAGATTTAATATTTACTAAGAGAGAGAGAGAGAGAGAGAGAGAGAGAGAGAGAGAGAGAGATATTAACCATACCTCCAACCTTTAAGTAGTTAGAGGAAATTAATGATTTAAATATATAATACGTTATTTCAGATTTAATATTTACTAGAGAGAGAGAGAGAGAGAGAGAGAGAGAGAGAGAGAGAGAATTAACCATACCTGCAATCTTTAAACAAAGAAAATTATCTAAATATATAATGCGTTATTTGAGATATTAAATATTTGTTAAAAAGGAAATCAGCACCAGGAGAATAAACTTGATTGCTAAAAACTTTTATTAATTTTATGTGTCGAAATGTATTCGTCTTTTATAATTTATGAATAGACTGTCAATCATCAATTGTTGGACTGCCACGGTTGAATAATAGATTGACTGAGATTTCTCTGGCATCGTAAGTCTCAAATGTACATTAAATGTAACGAGAACTCGAGGGATAAATATTGGCTTAATATTTCTTAAGATGACTTCGTACAATTCTCGATAAATTATCGTTTTTAAGTGTTGCTGTCTAATCGTAATCATATTTAACCAAAAATTTGAAAAGCAAGATATCCAGATATATAGAAAATACGCTGTGTAATACAAAGAGCATTACATCCTTACTCTGAGTGGCCAGTTAAAAGACACCCCCAACCTCTCCCCAACTGTGAGCAACGCATGGGGAGGTGAAGGGGTGATTGAATTGAATACAAGCTACTCTTACTAACGTTTAAGATACTGAACCAAAATATTTAAAAGAATGCCTGAACAAACTAGAACTAGAAACAAATGTTAACATAAGACCCATTAGTGACAAACATAGGCTATCTGAACCAAGAACAAATAGTAAATTTAGTGAAAGGGCTTTTAGCTACTGTGCGCCTAGACATTATAATAAACTGCCAACTGAAATGAAGGACCTAAAGGGAGCAATTGAATTTAAGAAGAAACTAAAGACATTACTTTTCACAAGATCATATGATTTAGAAGATGCTACAATCAAAGAATTGTATAAGTTATAATGAAAATGTTTCGTTAGATGATTAATATGGACCCGCCCGAGAAGTAGTTCACTCGACTTCAGTGGAGGGTTGGATTTAAACCCAAAACAAGTAACAAGTAATATAGCTCTTTAAAATGTCATAGGTCACACTGGCCCTACATCGACCTTGATATCAACAGAGTGGAAATTATTAATAGACAAAAAGGTCATTCTAATAGAGCTTAGGTCACTTACTCAGTAGCCTACAGACCTTAATTACTGCTCCAGTACAGACTGGCCCTTCAGCCTTTCTGTTACAGTAACTGCAGTCTCTGCTGAATAATTTAACTTTGTTATTATACTCTTACAATTAACCATTCCGAGTAAATGGAATTAGCCAAATATGCAAAGATTAGACTAAACGAAATTAGAAGGAAATATACGAGATAATAAAAGTACAGACGACGTTAGTTGACCTTATCAGTAAATTATAAAAGGTTTATGTGAACAGAAAACTAGAGGGGCAATCAGTAGAGAGCAGACCTACGCCACGGCAGCTTAATTTTCTACCTTTAGCTCAACTTTGAATCCTTGACCTATGACCTTAACATGTATTAATTGGCGTGGATTTTCATTCACTCAAATATGAACCAAGTTCGAAGTCTGTGATGACGATGTGCAGACTTATGGCTGATTACTCTAATTGGACATTTTACTTGACAGTGACCTTGACCTTTGACCTCAACCTTCCAAAATTTAATCCTTTCCAGCTTTTTACATAAGTTAATCCCTGCAAGTTTCACTATTCTGCAATTAAAGTTGTGGGCAGGAAACTGTTCATAAACACACACACACACACACACACACGGGTTAAACCAGGACCCACTAAGATAGTCTCGATAGTCTCTTAGTGGGTCCTAGGTAAAACATAACCACCTTCCAACTTCGGTGGCGGAGGTAATGATTTATACGGAAAACAATAAATAAGGTATTCTTCAGCACACTTCAATCTGGCGATTATCCTAATCAAGACATTTATATGAACGTAAATCGGAAGTTTAACATTAATTTTTAAAATGAATTTGACCACTTTCAATTGGATGTTGTTACGCATAAGTACTTAAGTAAAGTCTGCGTGTTGGTCGCTAACGTTGGAACTCGATTTTAATCAACAGATTTTTAACGAATACAAGAACATTGTTTACCTCACGTTTAATGTTTCCTTTGACAAACGATATTATGAAATTATATAAGTCAACATAAATCCTGGGGGATTTAGCCACGAATCCTGGGGGATGAAATCACGAACTCTGGGGGGATTTAACCCCTGACTCCTGGGGTAAACTATTTTCGCGTTAAAAAATAGTAATGTAAAAACGCCTCTTTAGCACCAAGACATTTAACAAGTTAATAATGCTTTTTTCGAATGAAGGAAAGATGTTTTTGGAGAACAAATAGTGTGTGTTGCAAAAACAGCTAAAATTGCCTCTGAAAACATTGTTAAATGAGCAGCTGTTTCTCCAAGGAAAATGTGTTTATGAAGGGTAGAAAATGACTATGAAATGGTAATAACCATACAGAGATTTCGAGATTTTCAAATGATTGATATCATAAAGCCACAAATAGGCCTAAATGTTCAAAGCTTCCTCTAAATGAATCAATCAATAATAATTATACCTATAAATTAAGACATTCATGATTTAATAAATATAATATTCACACTCGACTAATTACTTAACGGCAGTAATATAAGCGAACTGTCCAAGGACTTAATTATATTACACTTAAAAAAAGTAATTTTAATCCGAAAGTCTCCGTAAAAAATATACGGTTCTCATCCGTATTTCGGTAAAATAGAGGCGAGTGTAATTTTCACCCTACTCTGTAATTATCTTTTACGGGTTAGTAACTGTAATATCATTCCTTTGCGTCAATAATACGTTATTAAAACTGAAAATGCCTGGCAACATTTATACCAGTATTTTAATTTTATTTATTTATTTTATTTTTTTTTTTTGGTTAACGGCAAAATTTCAACTGTACATTACGCTCGTAAAAAAAATCAGTATTAATTTCAATTACATTAATATACGAATTTAATTACATCAGGAATCATTTTTATCACTTCGTTAATAGGTAACTCGATTATATAAGCATATTAAAAATAAATACAGCGGTAATATATGAATCAAATACACTAGTAGACAGATCAGTTTGCTGTAATGATAAATTAATTAAGTCAGATTAATTATTATTATTATTATTATTTGCTAAGCTACAACCCTAGTTGGAAAAGCAGGATGCTATAAGCCCAGGGGCCCCAACAGGGGAAATAGCATGAAGCATAAATCAGCCCAGAGAGCGCAATGAGATTTTAAGATTTAAAGATGCAACACAAAATAGATAAAGACTTCAGCTCTAACCAACATTATTCATGGATAAAAATTGTCAATTCTGTGGGTCAATTAGTAAAA
>NC_090750.1:104912868-104918795 GCF_036898095.1 Palaemon carinicauda
ATATAGAATAGGGACTAAATTGGATGCTGTCCTGGAGGATAACACCATATTGAGGACTGAACTACTAATCAAGAAAGACTTGGTGTGCGACCTGGATATGGCTGAGGAGGAACTGGATAAACTCTGGAAAGAAATTGCTGGCGTTAAAGAAGAGAATAGACGACTGAAAAGAGACCTCTCGGAGGAGAGAGCCACAAGCAATGCGCTGATGGAGGCCGACGAGAAGAAAAAAATTCTAGAAGAAAAAATTAGGAATCTCACTTCCGTGGCAGACGAATTTGCAATTTATAAGGAAAAGTATCAAGAGGTGATGGAAAGAAATAATAAGCTGGAGATGGAATTAAACCATAAGAATTACGCTATTAGCCAACTTGTAGACGGTGTCTCTCAAACACACCCTGAGTTAAAGGAATTATATCTCATGGACATTTCTGGTGAGCAGACTGGGGATTTGATATGGGATAGTCACTTCAATAGATTCGCCCTTCAAGAGACGAGAAGGCAGGGCTGGAAAAAAAACTGAGGAATTATATCTCAACACAAAATATGAAAAAAAACTGGGGATTATAATATCGCCACCAAAAAAAATAAAAAATATAGAAAATGGTGATTATAATATCGCCACCAAAAAAAAAAAAAAAAAATATAAAAAATGGTGATCATAATATCGCCACTAAAAAAAAAAAAATATTTATAGGAAAAAGGGAATAAATATGTTTGATTTTATTTTGGAAAGGAATTTTTTTTTCTGTTTAGTTTTGTTTGGAAAGGAATAATCTTTTTGTTAAGTTTTGTGCTTCACCCATTCTGGACAGGTTCAGGACATCAGTTTCACTGGAAAGGACACCAGAAACGATTTGGCTTGAAGGACGCTTGGATGGACTGCCCCCAGCTTAAAGGACGCAAGGCTAACTTTCCAGCTTGAACGATGCTTGGAATAATCTGAAGGACTGGTGCTGCAGAAGGAAGAAACCTGGCTGAGTTTAGTATGCTATGTACCTTGATGGAGTGTACAGGACCTTTGTCAAGTGTTCAAATGGTCGGATATCTAGATCTATTCCTTTGGATACCAACCTTCGGGTGGTTCTGGGGGCATAATCTAGAAGACTGGCTCTGCAGAGGGATGAAGCTGGGATTCTTCTAGTGTGCAGACAAGCTCTTGGAGGTTGAACCAAGACATCTTTGGCTGGGAAGAGAAGCTGCATCTTTTGGAGGTAGTCCTTCACCAGTCCAAATTTTTAGGAACTGGCAGCTGTGGAGCATCAAATAGCAGGAGCAGAAGATAGTAGCAGCTAGCGAAAGTTAGCAGCAGTAGCAGAACCATCAGCAATGGGAAAACAACAGTTAGCAATAGCTAGCGGCAGTCGCAGCTGAAGTTAGCAGCAGTATGCAGCAGACGTTAGCAGAAGCAGCTAGCAGCAGCTAGGAGCAACAGCAAGCAGCATGTGCTAGCAGCAGCAGCTTGCAGCAGCAACAGTTGCAGTAGCGAGCGGCTGCAGCAGAAGCAAGCAGCAGCTGCAGCAGGCTGCAGCAGCAGCAGCAGCTAGCAAAAGCAGCAGCAGCTACCAAAGGTAGCAGCAGCTGCAGCTAGCAAAAGCAGCAGCAGCAGCAGTCTGCAAAAGCAGCAGTAAGCAGCAGCAGCAGCAGCTAGCAAAAGCAGCAGCAGCTACCAAAGGTAGCAGCAGCTGCAGCTAGCAAATGCAGCAGCAGCAGCAATCTGCAGAAGCAGCAGTAAGCAGCAGAAGCAGCAGCCGCAAGCAAGAGCAGCAGTAGCAGCAGCAAGCAGCAGCACTAGCACCAGTAGCTTGCAGTAGCAAATAGCAGCAGCTAGTAGCCGAAAGCAACGTTGCAGCATACAACAGCTAGCAATAGCAGAGACTGCAGCTAGCAGCAGCAGTAATTAGCAGCTACAATTGATAGTAGTTAACAGCATCAGTTATGAGAGAGCAGAATCTGCCAAGAGCTGGGGGTCGTGAGAAACACCAGGAACAGATGCAGCAAAAAAAAAAAAAATGAAAATACTAAAAAAATTTAAAAAAAAAATGAAAAAAAGGCAGTATACAGGGGAGGAAGAGAAGGAGGATGAGAAGCAGCCAAAAAAACAATAAACAAAAAAATGGTGATTATAATATCGCCACCAAAAAAATAAAAAACAAAAAAATGGTGATTATAATATCGCCACCAAAAAAAAATAAAAAACAAGAAAATGGTGATTATAATATCGCCACCAAAAAAATAAAAAACAAGAAAATGGTGATTATAATATCGCCACCAAAAAAATAAAAAACAAGAAAATGGTGATTATAATATCGCCACCAAAAAAAATAAAAAACAAGAAAATGGTGATTATAATATCGCCACCAAAAAAATAAAAAACAAGAAAATGGTGATTATAATATCGCCACCAAAAAAAAATAAAAAACAAGAAAATGGTGATTATAATATCGCCACCAAAAAAAATAAAAAACAAAAAAATGGTGATTATAATATCGCCACCAAAAAAAAAATAAAAAACAAGAAAATGGTGATTATAATATCGCCACCAAAAAAAATAAAAAACAAGAAAATGGTGATTATAATATCGCTACCAAAAAAAAAAAAAAACAAGAAAATGGTGATTATAATATCGCCACCAAAAAAAATAAAAAACAAAAAAATGGTGATTATAATATTGCCACCAAAAAAAAAATAAAAAACAAGAAAATGGTGATTATAATATCGCCACCAAAAAAAAATAAAAAACAAAAAAATGGTGATTATAATATCGCCACCAAAAAAAATAAAAAACAAGAAAATTGTGATTATAATATCGCCACCAAAAAAATAAAAAACAAAAAAATGGTGATTATAATATCGCCACCAAAAAAAATAAAAAACAAGAAAATGGTGATTATAATATCGCCACAAAAAAAATAAAAAACAAGAAAATGGTGATTATAATATCGCCACCAAAAAAAATAAAAAACAAGAAAATTGTGATTATAATATCGCCACCAAAAAAAATAAAAAACAAAAAAATGGTGATTATAATATCGCCACCAAAAAAAATAAAAAACAAGAAAATGGTGATTATAATATCGCCACAAAAAAAATAAAAAACAAGAAAATGGTGATTATAATATCGCCACCAAAAAAAAATTAAAAATATAAAAAAGATTATAATATCGCCACCAAAAAAAAAAAAATGAAGATTATAATATCGCCAAAAAAAAAAAAACAAAAAAAAAAAATGGTGATTAAAATATCGCCACCAAAAAAATAAAAAATATAAAAAAAGGTGATTATAATATCGCCACCAAAAAAAAAAAAATATATTTATAGGAAAAAGGGAATACAAGTTTTGTTTGATTTTATTTGGAAAGGATTTTTTTTTTTCTGTTTAGTTTTGTTTGGAAAGGAATAATCTTTTTGTTAAGTTTTGTGCTTCACCCATTCTGGACAGGTTCAGGACATCAGTTTCATTGGAAAGGACACCTGAAACTATTCGGCTTGAATACAAAAACCAAAAAAAAAAAAAAAAAAAAAAAAGGAGCAGCAGCAAGAGGAAGAAGAGAAGGAGGAGGAGAAGCAGCAAAAAAAACTAAATAAAAATACAAAAACCAAAAAAAAAAAAAAAAAAAAAGGAGCAGCAGCAAGAGGAAGAAGAGAAGGAGGAGGAGAAGCAGCAAAAAAAACCTAAATAAAAATACAAAAACCAAAAAAAAAAAAAAAAAAAAAAGGAGCAGCAGCAAGAGGAGAAGAGAAGGAGGAGGAGAAGCAGCAAAAAAAACCTAAATAAAAATACAAAAACCAAAAAAAAAAAAAAAAGGAGCAGCAGCAAGAGGAGGAAGAGGAGAAGCAGCAAAAAAAAATATGAAAAAAAAATATGAAAAAAAAATATAAAAACAAAAAAGAAAAAAAAGGAGCAGCAGCAAGAGGAGGAAGAGAAGGAGGAGCAGAAGCAGCAAAAAAATCTAAAAAAAAATATAAAAAAAAGAGAAAAAAAGGAGCAGCAGCAAAAGGAGGAAGAGAAGGAGGAGGAGAAGCAGCAAAAAAAAAAATATAAAAAAAATATAAAAACAAAAAAGAAAAAAAAAGGAGCAGCAGCAAGAGGAGGAAGAGAAGGAGGAGCAGAAGCAGCAAAAAAAAATCTAAAAAAAAAATATAAAAAAAAGAAAAAAAAAGGAGCAGCAGCAAGAGGAGGAAGAGGAGGAGGAGGAGAAGCAGCAAAAAAAAAAAAACCTAAAAAAAAATACAAAAACCAAAAAAAAAAAAAAAAAGGAGCAGCAGCAAGAGGAGGAAGAGAAGGAGGAGGAGAAGCAGCAAAAAAAAATATGAAAAAAAAATGTAAAAACAAAAAAGAAAAAAAAGGAGATGCAGCAAGAGGAGGAAGAGAAGGAGGAGCAGAAGCAGCAAAAAAAAAAATCTAAAAAAAAAATATAAAAAAAAGAAAAAAAAAAGGAGCAGCAGCAAGAGGAGGAAGAGAAGGAGGAGGAGAAGCAGCAAAAAAAATATAAAAAAAATATAAAAACAAAAAAGAAAAAAAAGGAGCAGCAGCAAGAGGAGGAAGAGAAGGAGGAGCAGAAGCAGCAAAAAAAAAAAATCTAAAAAAAAATATAAAAAAAGAAAAAAAAAGGAGCAGCAGCAAGGAGGAAGAGAAGGAGGAGGAGAAGCAGCAAAAAAAATATAAAAAAAATATAAAAACAAGAAAGAAAAAAAAAGGAGCAGCAGCAAGAGGAGGAAGAGGAGAAGCAGCAAAAAAAAAAACCTAAAAAAAAATACAAAACCAAAAAAAAAAAAAAAGGAGCAGCAGCAAGAGGAGGAAGAGAAGGAGGAGGAGAAGCAGCAAAAAAAATATAAAAAAATATAAAAAAAAAAGAAAAAAAAAGGAGCAGCAGCAAGAGGAGGAAGAGAAGGAGGAGCAGAAGCAGCAAAAAAAATCTAAAAAAAAAATAAAAAAAAAAGAAAAAAAAGGGAGCAGCAGCAAGAGGAGGAAGAGAAGGAGGAGGAGAAGCAGCAAAAAAAAAAATATAAAGAAAATATAAAAACAAAAAAGAACAAAAAAGGAGCAGCAGCAAGAGGAGAAGAGGAGAAGCAGCAAAAAAAAAAAAAACCTAAAAAAAAATACAAAAACCAAAAAAAAAAAAAAAAAGGAGCAGCAGCAAGAGGAGGAAGAGAAGGAGGAGGAGAAGCAGTAAAAAAAAATATGAAAAAAAAATATAACAAAAAAGAAAAAAAAAGGAGCAGCAGCAAGAGGAGGCAAAAAAGGAGGAGGAGAGGCAGCGAAAAAACCTAAGAAAATATAAAAACAAAAAGAAAAAAAAGGAGCAGCATCAAGTGGAGGCAGAAAAGGAAGAGGAGAATCAGCGAAAGAAACAATCTAAAAGAAAATATAGTAAATAAAAAAGAAAAAAAAGGAGCAGCAGCAAGAAGAGGAAGAGAAGCAGGAGCAGAAGCAGCAAAAAAAAAAAATATAAAAAAATATATATATAAAAAAGGAGCAGCAGCAAGAAGAGGAAGAGAAGGAGGAGGAGAAGCAGCAAAAAAAAAAAAAATAAAAAAAACCTAAAAAAAAATTAAAAAAATAGAAAAAAAAAGAGCAGCAGCAAGAGGAGAAAGAGAAGCAGTAGCAGAAGCAGCAAAAAAAAATATAAAAAAATATATAAAACAAAAAGAAAAAAAGGAGCAGCAGCAAGAGGAAGAAGAAAAGCAGGAGCAGAAGCAGCAAAAAAAAAAATATAAAAAAATATAAAAAAAAGAAAAAAGAGGAGCAGCAGCAAGAGGAGGAAGAGAAGCAGGAGCAGAAGCAGCAGAAAAAAAACTAATAAAATATATATATAAAAACAAGGAGCAGCAGCAAGAGGAGGAAATATCCTTTGATGTAGAAGTACAAGCCTACATTTTAGGATAAAGTACTGACTCAGTGGAAAGGACCAAGTAGTTGGACT
>NC_090750.1:104919295-104934295 GCF_036898095.1 Palaemon carinicauda
AATCAAGATGTTAAAAGGGCCAAAATCCGTTTTTTTTTAATTCTTGATTTATAAGTATAACAACAAAATGTTATGAGAAAAATAACCTATCGTTGTGTGTGTTGAGGAAAATGTCTTCACAAAGTAACAATGATGTTCAAACTAGGCCCCTTCCCCCATGAAGGTATGATTTTGAATATTCTCTCTCTCTCTCTCTCTCTCTCTCTCTCTCTCTCTAGATGTTCAAACTAGGCCCCTTCCCCCATGAAGGTATGATTTTGAATATTCTCTCTCTCTCTCTCTCTCTCTAGATGTTCAAACTAGGCCCCTTCCCCCATGAAGGTATGATTTTGAATATTCTCTCTCTCTCTCTCTCTCTCTCTCTCTCTCTCTCTCTAGATGTTCAAACTAGGCCCCTTCCCCCATGAAGGTATGATTTTGAATATTCTCTCTCTCTCTCTCTCTCTCTCTCTCTCTATCTCTCTCTCTCTCTCTCTCTCTCTAGATGTTCAAACTAGGCCCCTTCCCCCATGAAGGTATGATTTTGAATATTCTCTCTCTCTCTCTCTCTCTCTCTCTCTCTCTCTCTCTCTAGATGTTCAAACTAGGCCCCTTCCCCCATGAAGGTATGATTTTGAATATTCTCTCTCTCTCTCTCTCTCTCTCTCTCTCTCTAGATGTTCAAACTAGGCCCCTTCCCCCATGAAGGTATGATTTTGAATATTCTCTCTCTCTCTCTCTCTCTCTCTCTCTCTCTCTCTAGATGTTCAAACTAGGCCCCTTCCTCCATGAAGGTATGATTTTGAATATTCTCTCTCTCTCTCTCTCTCTCTCTCTCTCTCTCTCTAGATGTTCAAACTAGGCCCCTTCCCCCATGAAGGTATGATTTTGAATATTCTCTCTCTCTCTCTCTCTCTCTCTCTCTCTCTCTCTAGATGTTCAAACTAGGCCCCTTCCCCCATGAAGGTATGATTTTGAATATTCTCTCTCTCTCTCTCTCTCTCTCTCTCTCTCTAGATGTTCAAACTAGGCCCCTTCCCCCATGAAGGTATGATTTTGAATATTCTCTCTCTCTCTCTCTCTCTCTCTCTCTAGATGTTCAAACTAGGCCCCTTCCCCCATGAAGGTATGATTTTGAATATTCTCTCTCTCTCTCTCTCTCTCTCTCTCTCTCTCTCTAGATGTTCAAACTAGGCCCCTTCCCCCATGAAGGTATGATTTTGAATATTCTCTCTCTCTCTCTCTCTCTCTCTCTCTCTCTCTCTCCTGGGTACAATTGTTGACCTCATTTAAGTCAAACGAAGAACATTGAAGATAGACACGGCAAAACATTTGAACATTCAACTACTCTAATGCCACGAGTATTAAAGACGACGAGACAGAGTAACAAGAACGAGAAATCTTGATCAATAATATGCGTATCAGCGTAGTTACGCAACAGTCTCGTTTAGCAATCCTATGGGATATGGTTAACACAAGAAAGAATTGCTTATTCATGACAAGAGCTTCTCTTGGTCAAAAGAATTTGAATTTTGAACTACGCATTTATCTAATGGAAAAAGGACCAAGAGTGAATAAAGTTCACTTACGAAGCCAAAACGATTTTTCCCCCTGGGAATGCTAGCCAGCAAATTGCCATTTTATAACGCTGAGCCTACGTTAGAGAAATGGGTCTGGATAAGGCAGTGCTTGTAATGAAGGCAAGACTAAATACGATTAAGTTAAAAGCAAATTTCAGGGGACGATGCAATGATGATGTGTGTGACCTATGCAAAGATGAAGAGGATACTACAGAACATTTATTTTCATTCCCAAAATTAGGACAGTCAATATAATTATAATCATTATCACTCGTTAAGCTACAACCCTAGTTGGAAAAGCAGGGTGCTATAAGCCTTGGGGCTCCAACAGAGAAAATAGCCCAGTGAGGAAAGGAAACAAGGAAATGTAGAAAATTCTAAGAACAGTAACAACATGAAAATAAATATCTATGTAAACTATGAAAACTAACTAAACAAGAGGACGAGAAATAACATGAAATAGTGTACCCTCCAGCAAGAGAACTCTAACCCAAGACAGTGGAAGACCATGGTACAGAGGCTACGGTACTACCCAAGACTAGAATATAGGCTATAAGCGTAGGTATGTTGCAAAATCCGAGAACGGATCTAGTAGCATACATAAGTAGGGCGATGCATAGGAAAGAATTTAAAAAGCCCAAATTGACCACAACAGGGTAAAGCAAAAACTGATGATATCCCAACTAATTTCAAGGTAAAATTAAGGGATAAAATTGAATATTAAGAATATTATTTAGTTATGTACAGGTAAATAAGCTTAATTTTAATAATAAATATAAGCTTAGAAGCTTTGCAGCTATCTATAATTAGATAGAGTGGCCGCAAACTTATTTTGCGGAGTGAGCACCAAAGATAGCACAAGGGTGTACTGTAGGCAGTTATAGGATCCAGGAACCCACCCGGATAGGGGAAGGGATAAGGATCCATTATCCATTAGAAAAGTCCTTAAAATCCTATTGTTTTAATATCAGACAAAGATAAAGCCAAATAGTTCTAGTGATTTGTAAAATAGAGTCATTCAATTGATCTTCGCTACTCTCGTCAAATACTTCGAGGTGTCTAAGTACACTTGGTGAAAGACGAAATCTAGTGCTCTCTCTCTCTCTCTCTCTCTCTCTCTCTCTCTCTCTCAATATTTATTCGCTAATGGCTTTAGTATTTTATATATATATATATATATACACACATATATATATATATATATACATATATGTATGTATGTATGCATATATATATATATATATATATTGAGAGAGAGAGAGAGAGAGAGAGAGAGAGAGAGATTGCTATTCATCTTCGGTTGTATCCACGATCTATTGAGAACACATGCGAGTAAATATTAACCTTATTCTACGAAACCAGAATAGTGACAAAGTTCATATTTCACTTTATTTGAATTACAAAAGTTTAAAATACGCAATTTTTTTCTGCGTAAACACTTGCAAAGCAAACGCGTAAGATATGGGAACCAATCATAAATTAAGATCTTGAAAAGTGACTTCAGCTAAGTCAACATACTCTCCTCCAGAATCCTGGGTGATTTTCCATAAAATTATCGGGGGATTTATCCACGAATCCTGTGGGGATTTACCCCAATATCATGGGGGATTTACCAACTTTATCCTGGGAGATTTACCCCAAAATCCTTGGGATTAAATCCCCAAGTCCTGTGGAAGATTTACCCCAAAATCCTCGGAATTTGCCCACAAAATCCAGGATGATTGATCCCATAATCCTGTGGTGGATTTAACCACGAATCCTCAGGATTTAAGTAAAAAGGCTTGGGGCAGTTAACCATGAATCCTAGGGTAGTTAACTGCAAATCCTATGGGGGATTTAACTGCAAATCCTATAGGAGATTTAACTACAAATCCTATGGGAGATTTAACTTCAAATCTTATGGGAGATTTAACTACAAATCCTATAGGGGATTTAACCACAAATTGCATTGGAGATTTAACCAAAAATCTTGATGAGGAACTTTATCCCGAACTCTTAGGGTTTTCAAGTCCGAATCCTTGGGATATTTAATCAACAATCCTTGGAACATTTAACCCAGAATCCTTAGGGGAATGAACCCTGAATCCTTGGGGATTTAACTCAGCATACTTGGGAGATCTAACCCAAAATCCTTGGGGGATTTAAACCCACAATCTGGTTATTTAACCACGAATCCCGGGGAATTTAATCCAGAATTCTGGAGAGATTTAACCAAGATTTCTGGGGATTTAATAACGAATTCTAGGGGGATTTTATCACGAATTCTGGGGAGATTTAACCATGAATTCTGAAGGAATTTAATCACGAATTCTGGGGAATTTAGTCACATATTCTGAGGGAATTCAACCAAGAATCCTGGGGGATATTTAACCAAGAATCCTGGGGATATTTAACCACGAATTCTGGGGGAGATTTAATCACGCATTCTTGGGGATTAAACACGAATTTTGGTGGATTTAATCCCAAATCATGGGTGATTTAATCACATTCTGGGGGATTTAACCAAGAATCCTTGGGGAGATTTAACCGTGAATTCTTGGAGATTTAATCCCAAATTCTTGGAGATTTAACCACGAATTCTGGGATATTTAACCAAGAATTCTGGGGAATTTAACCACGAATTCTTGTGGATTTAACCATGAACCCTGGGGAACTTAATCACGAATTCTGAGGAGATTCAACAACGAATTTTAAGGGGATTTCAACCCCAATTCTTGGAGATTTAACCACAAATCCTTGGGGATATAATCATGAATTCTGACTGGGGTAAAGTTTTGGATTCAACCAAATTGGGAAATGTATTATATTAATATATTTTCCTAGTAAAGCACGTGATAACAAAACACTTCTTCTCAATACATTATTGTCGCTAATGCATACTTACAGAGAAAAAAAATATTTCAGGAATTGAAGGTCTTGACTTTTTCTAAGTTTAGTGTATATCTTTCCATGGGCACGCAAGGTAGCTCTTGTTAGTTTGTATATCTGTTTTCATCTTACTTGGCTCCTCCCCATTGCGCGATGTGACAATATTTGCTTGAATGCGCATTTGCTCCTCCCACTAATGTCGCTCCTCCAATCTAAATACTACTGGGTTCTTTTCAAGGGTTATTATTGAACGATTCATTGGTCTCTCAGTCTTGTTTCAAGGATCTGTTTTTCGTGCAATATAACATTGTAAACGATAGTATTTTGTTTTTTTCCCTATTTCATTATGGGAGAAACCCGTGATTGTCGTTTGTTTTCGGTTTTCAAAAGTTCCGGTTTCTATATTTTCATCACACGTCACTTGACTGTCATGGATCCTCCGGTACGGTTGTGTGAAATATGTCGTTATTCCTATTTTGATGTGATCGGCAGATTTCATTGGAATTATAATGGAACTCCTGAAGTAGTGAATCGTTTTCTAAGGGAGCATTCCGTATTACCTTTAAGTGTCCAGTGTGGTAAATGTGATTCGCCTTTTAATCAGAGGCTGAACGTATTCCAGTACTTGATGATTCAGAAGAGGGTCAACCACAACCTTCCACATCTTCATCGTCATCTTCCGTTTAAGGTAAGAAGTGATTTAACAAAATATATATATTCAAATTTACCCCTGGTTAAAGGGGGGTCGCAGGGGGGGCGAAGCCCCCCCCCCCGGTAGGGGTACAGGGCCCCTAGGTTAGGTTAGGTGGGTTTGTTAGGTTCTGTGGTGCCCTGAAAATTACTGTGACCTTAAGGGGGGGTCGCAGGGGGGGCTTCGCCCCCCCCGGTAGGGGTACAGGGCCCCTAGGTTAGGTTAGGTGGGTTTGTTAGGTTCTGTGGTGCCTTGAAAATTACTGTGGCCATAAGGGTTCGCCCCCCCCCGGTAGGGGTACAGGGCCCCTAGGTTAGGTTAGGTGGGTTTGTTAGGTTCTGTGGTGGCCCTGAAAATTACTGTGGCCTTAAGGGGGGGTCGCAGGGGGGGCGAAGCCCCCACCGGTAGGGGTACAGGGCCCCTGGTTAGGTTAGGTGGGTTGTTAGGTTCTCTGGTGCCCTGAAAATTACTGTGGCTTTAAGGGGGGGTCGCTGGGGGGGCCCTACCCCCTCCCCCCGGTAGGCCTAGTTAGGGGTATGGGGGAGGGGTGCTGGAACATTAATTATTCATTTACTGCAAATATCATTCAATGCCCCAACACCCTCCCCCCCCCTTCCCCCACCAAAAACCCCCGGTTCCCAAAGGGTGTCCCCCATAATTGGTGGGATGAACTAGGGTATACATAGTAAATCTCTAAATCGGTTGGTTTGCAGTCAAAATAAACGTTAAATTCATTGAAACCACACTATTTCTGATGCAACAAATATATTTTTATTGCATTTTTCCAAATTTGGCTGAAACTAAAAATTTACCCTGACTGGATTTACCCCTGACTCCTGGGGTAAAACTATTTACAGGTTAAAAAAATATCGCAAAATCCCTTCCTTAGCAACAAGACATTTAACAGGTTAACAATGTTTTTTTTTTTTCGAATGAAGGAAAGATGTTTTTGGAGAACAAATCAATGTTTTTAAAACAATTAAAATTGCCTCTGAAAACATTGTTAAATGAGCAGCTGTTTCTCCAAAGAAAATGTGTTTATGAAGGATATAAAATGACTATGAAATGGTACTACCAATACAGAGATTTCGAGATTTTCAAATAATTGATATCATAAAGCCACAAATGGGCCTAAATGTTCAAAACTTCCTCTAAATGAATCAATTAATAATAATTAGACTTTTAAATTAATAAAAATTAGACATTTATGATTTAATAAATATAATATTCACATTCAACTAATTACTTAACAGCAGTAATATAAGCGAACTGTTCAATAAGGACTTAATTATATTACACTTGAAAAAATTTAATTTTAATCAGAAAGTCTCCTTAAAAAATATACGTCCTCATCCGTATTTCGGTAAAATAGAGGCGAGTGTAATTTTTTACCCTACTTTGTAATTATCTTTTACGGGTTAGTAACTGTAATATCACTCCTTTACGTCAATAATACGTTATTAAAACTGAAAATGCCTGGCAACATTTATACCAGTATTTTAAATTTGTTTTTGGGCTCAAGCCATGGCGTCCTGATGGAAGGTTCCTGTTTGGTAGCTTCCTTGGGTATAAGACTACTAAGATATTCCCAGAGAATTTAACCACAGGTTATCACAGAATTCTAACTTCTGGAGCGAGTATCTCAAAGGTTTCCTTTAAGACATCGTAATACAACAGGGGACACACGCATGTCTGAACGTGCCACATAGCTATCTTCACCCCGAACAGAGTTAATGCTTCGGTGTGTAAGGGCTGAGAATAGCTGGGAGCCGTTCCACAGCTAATCTCACTCGTGGCTACTACTGATACTCGAGACGTAAACAAACGGACGCCATTGCTCTGATGACGTCACGCCCGTCTTCATCCTTTGTTTAGTAGCTGCCCTACTTAGACGGATTTTCCCTTGTGTTATCTTTAATCGCTTTGCATCTTCGCTATGTCGTTACCTTCAGCCTCGCCTTCTTCTGGAAAGTTGAGTACAAGGTTCCAGTACTTGTTTAATTAAGCCTGGCCGTAAAGTAAATATTATTTTGCGAAATAATTGATGTTTTGTGGCAGAGCTGTGCCTCTACCGGACCCGCCATTTTATGGCGTCGTTGTTGTTTTGCATGTCTTATTTAGTTAGCCACAACAACGCTTCCGGCATTATATACTAATCGAATACATTAGTTTATTTAGTCTTCATAGCTAGGAACTTTTATATCGTGTTTAGACGCTTTTTATCGGTCATCGATTGACCTCATACCAGTTGGCTACTATAGCCCCCAGGCCAGGAGCCTACATACAAGTGTTCATGCATGATTTATTAGTGATCCTAGACTAAGTTATGAAGATAGTGGCATTATTATTTTACAATACTTTTGACAGTGATGCAAATGTTTTCGCCTTCAGGGACCATATAGGGGATAGGCTAGTCAGTGATTCTTTCTAGCCTAACCTAACCTTAGGACCCCTATATGCTTCCTTCATCCCCTGCCTTGGCATTCCCTCTATTTAGCCTTGATCCCTTTTCTGAGTAAAGGGATTAATTGTCTAATAGAGTATATATCGCCTCTCGGTCCTCCCTAAAGGAATGAACCCCCTTTAGGATTGCGTCTGAGAGTGAGGTTAGGCTAGCCTACCTCTATGGCTAGGATAGTCTATGACTTTCCTGCGATAGCGATATGTCTTCTTCCTTGCCTAGTTCAGGACTTTTAGCCCTGTTCTAGGTCGGGTTAGGAAGGTTTCTCTGTTCCATGCTGAAACTGTACTCTTGCACCGTTTTAGCCGATCAGCCTGATCTTAGGTTAGGGAGTGTCCTCCCTTCCCTTAGTGGCCGCTCTGGTACAGAAACCCTTCCTGGGAAGACCTCTCTCTTCTCCCTCCCCACCTATCTCTTGTATAGCCTAGCCTATGCTTAGGTTAGTTTATACTCATCTGTCCCCTGTCCCTACAACTCCTCCTTAGGGTGGATGAGTAGGGCTACCCGAGCTTCCTTGTGCAGTCCGCTCTGGTACATATACCTTCATAGTGTCCTATAAGGTTAGTTACTAGTATAGTTCTGCATATGGGAGTCTCCCCCCCCCTCTTGGGTGTTCCCTAGCCCTCCCTTGGGCTACCTAGCTCCCGGTCCCTAGTGACCCCTGCTCATGGATGTTAGAGCCTGCCTCTATCATGGGTACACCCTCTCAGGAGGGGGAGGGATGTCTGGAACCCTGACGGTACTTCCTGCATCCCTTTCCCCCCTCCCCCTGTCTCTCTATCTATCCGGGTGCCGGTCTCTTGCCGCCTCTACTGTCGGCAATACCTGCCTCCTTCTTGGTGACTTCCCTACCCTTGCCGCCAGCCCCCGTGTACCGAGGGACTGCCGGCTGCCGCCGGCTACTACCGGCGGCTCTCCTACTCCTATCTAATCGTCCGCCTGCCGGTCGATCACCGGAGTGCCGGCATATACTGCCGGCAACCCGATACTTACCTGTACCATCCTTATCCCAGTCACCAACCTGGCATCCTCCGACTGCCGGAGCCGCCGCTTCCTGCCGGCGTGCCGCCGTTGTGCCGGCGGCCGCCATCCTGGTATCTAACTGACTTTTGAAAATTGTCTGTTCTAATGCCAGAATCTATGCTGGAGCGAGCTCCGGCATGCCGGCGGCTTGCCGGATGCCTCGGAGGCGTCAAGAATACTTGCACCCCCCTCACTGTAGCTATCATAAGACTAGGATAGCCCTACATGGCAAACAGATAAGCTGCTTTTGCTATTAAGATCAGTACCTAGTACTGCTCTATTAGTGATCATGCTGTCTCTTTGCATTCTTCTAATTCCAGCATGCTATGTGCATCTTAGCACGGCTGGTTGCCAGAAGCAGTTACCTTTAATGAGGCCTTCTGGCTCTTAACTGGGAACCGAATGAATTCGATCCCAATCTTGTCCTTGGTTTTCCATGGAGTTCCAAAATACTGGGAATCCTAGGAAACTATATCCAATGATCTCGGTCATTTGGATTATCCCAGGACCAAGCTTATGGTAACCAGCCGGGCGAGATGCATGGAGCGTGTTCTCCTTTACTGTTTTCATTCTCTATGCATCACACCTTCTTTAAGTTAAAATTAATGATTAATATTAACTTAGTTTAAGAGCCATTCTTATGACTCCCCCATACTCATTTTCTCTTTCTTCCACAGGAGGAGCAGATGAAGTGTGACTTCGCCTTCTGTGCTGTGAAACGCCCGCAGTTTTACGGGCATACGGCTTGCAGGACTCACGCCCCTTGTGCAGACAAGAAAGGGGATTTGAAGTTCTGGAATCCACTGGATTGTACGGTCTGCCAGGCCCACCTAGTTGAGGCCTTCCATAACCCCTCCCTCAGCGGAGGTTAGAGACATTTCTCGTGAAAAGCTGCGCAAGTGGGTGCGTGGCTTTCAGAAAAATGCTACCGGACCGTACCTGGCCACCGAAGAACTGAGGTCCCTGTTGTTCCCTAAGGCCTCCCCTGACTCAGTGGTTCCAAAAGAAGCAATCCCCACTGTCCAAATTACGGTGGAACCTGATGTGGTCATGGCTCAGTCCATGCACGAGTGTCGTTTAGATTCCGAGGATGATGAACAGATCTCAGACGTCTCGGAAGACACGGAGAAGACGCTTATGGCTCAAGGAGCCGAAGAGGACGAAGACAAGGTGGAATACACCGAGTCGGAGCTTGGAGCTGCTCCCTCGTCCATCCCTCTCCTACTCCTACACCGACGGAAATGTCCATTCCGTCTACCTCCTCGACTCCGGATCCTTCCTCTTCTACCCAAGAACTGATCCGGCTGATTAGAGCCGTCATGGACGACAGGCTGAAGGAGAACCAGGAGTCCATCAGGTCAATGATTGGATCCAGAGAACCGAAGAAGATTTCGGTCAAGGATCTCCCAGCTTGCTCTCATGCCAACCCGTGGAGGTATGCAGAGCATATGGTTATTGCGACCGGCAGGATCTTTGTTAGTGACAAGATCGGCACGGTCCCGTTGGAAGATGTGGAGTTCTTCCCAAGCTTCGAGGCCTACCCGGGACTGTTACGTCCGGCTTCGTTCCGAACCTGCCTCGAAGGAAGAGACCGAACCTAAGGAAGAGATAGTGTTCGATCTCGCAAAGGCCCAGGCTATGCTAGCCTCCGCATTTAAGAGTAGGGGCTTTACCTGCTCTAAGCTTCCGGCTTTGAGCAAGAAGCATCCTACATACGTCGCACCTGACACTGCGGTTCTTCCTTTCTTGGAAAAGCCTTAGCTGCATGCCTTAAAGCGGCGGAAGAAGGGAAACCCTGCCCTGCACTGGAGGAGTGCAGACCCTTCTCCATCGTGACCCCCCCCTGACGCTCGACACTGGAAAGATGTTCAGCATACTTTCGTCGTGGGTAGGCTCGATCCTGACGTCGCCGGACGTCAGTTTAATGAAGACCTCCCTAAGCTCAATGATCACCTCCTTCGCCGGGAATAAGACACGAAGGAGAGGCTTGCGGCATCTCTTTCTCATCTATCAAGTCCAACTGGAAGTGATGGCCTGTGACACAAGAGTACCAGATCACTACATGTACTAGCCAAATCCCACTTACTGACAGTAATGAAGGACTTGTACCACTTCATAAAGGCTCGCAGAGCCTGTCGTGAATTCGTGTTTGCCGGTGCCACCGTGAAACACGAACCCCGGAGGCTGATTTCCTCCAACATCTGGGGAAAGCACCTGTTTCCTTCTGACCTTGTCAAGGAAATAACTGACAGAGCCGCCACGGAGAATAGGAACCTTCTCCACAAGTGGGGCATGTCCAGAAAAAGGAAACCCTCTCAGGACGATGGACCTCAGCCTAAGAGGAAACCGCAAAAGCCAAAACCCCAGCAACGTCAGCAACGACGTCAGTTCCGGGACCCCGCTACCTCCCAAGTGGTTGCCCAACCACAACAGACCTTTCAATTGGTCCCCCAACCGGTGTTGTCACAGTCACCGGTCTTCACCCCTGCCTTTGAGCAACCATCCACTACCTTTCATGCCAAAGGTAGAGGCTCGTCCAGGGGTGCAAGCAGAGACGCATCTCGTCGTCCCTCCAGAGGTAGAGGAGGAAAGGGAGCTAGCGGCCGAGGCAACAAGTCCTCGGGACACCCAGAAGCAATGAAGTGCTTCCGGCGGGAGGAAGACTCCGCCAATTCCAGGATCGTTGGACCTTCGATCCCTGGGCACACAGCATCATCAAGAACGGTCTAGGCTGGAGTTGGACGCAACCACCCCCAATCTGCCAGCGGTTCTTCCAACAATCGACCCCCATTCTGGAAGAATATGTTCTAGACCTCTTGAACAAGAAGGTGATAAGGAAGGTAAAGTCCACCAGGTTCCAAGGGAGACTGTTTTGCGTTCCCAAGAAGGACTCAGACAAACTCAGAGTCATTCTGGACTTATCCCCCCTCAACAAGTTCATAGAGAACAAACAAATTCAAGATGCTGACGCTTCAACAAATAAGGACCCTTCTGCCTCAAAGTTCCTACACGGTCTCTATAGACCTGGCGGATGCCTATTGGCACATTCCAATGAACCATCACGCTTCCTCCTACCTAGGATTTCGACTCCAAAGGAAAAGCTACGCCTTCCGGGCCATGCCATTCGGCCTCAATGTGGCCCCTCGGATCTTCACAAAACTGGCGGATGCCATAGTACAACAGCTCCGCCTAAGAAACGTCCAGGTGATGGCCTACCTCGACGACTGGCTAGTCTGGGCTCCATCGCCCGAAGAGTGTGCAAAGTCTTGCAACGAAGTTACCCAGTACCTAGAACACCTGGGATTCAAGATCAACGAGAAGAAATCTCGCCTCTCTCCAGCTCAGAAGTTTCAGTGGTTGGGAATCCACTGGAATCTTCAGTCACCACCGCCTTTCCATCCCCAGAAGAAAAGGAAGGAAATAGCAGGGTCTGTCAAGCGACTACTGAAATCCAAACGCATTTCAAGACGACAGCAGGAACGAGTTCTAGGCTCTCTACAATTCGCCCCAGTGACCAAACCCAGTGCTTCGCGCACAGCTAAAGGATGCCGCGGGAGTCTGGAGACGCCTCGGCATCCATCGCTCGAAGAGACCTCAAGAGACGGCTTCCAAACAGACTTCGACGCCTCCTAAAGCCGTGGTCGGAAGCAAAGGCCCTGAAAAGGTCCATTCCTCTCCAACACCCTCCTCCATCACTCAACATCCACACGGATGCTTCACTGGAAGGCTGGGGAGGTCACTCCCACCTGAAACAGGCTCAAGGGACCTGGTCTCCACTATTCAAGACGTTCCACATAAACATCTTGGAGGCCATGGCGGTCCTTCTAACTCTGAAGAAGTTATCCCCGCCGCCCTCGATCCACATCCGTCTAACCCTAGACAACTCGGTGGTAGTTCGTTGTCCTCAATCGTCAAGGCTCAAGATCGCCCCAGATAAATCAGGTGCTTCTCCCAATCTTCCGTCTGCGGAGAAGAAGAAGTGGCACCTGTCTGCAGTTCACCTACAAGGATTCCGCAATGTGACAGCGGATGCTCTATCTCGGACAAACCCGATAGAGTCGGAATGGTCTCTAGACGCAAGATCATTCTCCTTCATCTCTCATCAAGTCCCAGAACTTCAGATAGATCTCTTTGCAACGAGCGACAACAATCAACTTCCTCTGTACGTAGCCCCGTACGAGGACCCAAAGCAGAAGCGGTGGACGCCATGTCACTGGACTGGAACAGATGGTCCAAGATATACCTGTTCCCCTCCCACCAACCTTCTGTTGAAAGTCCTCTCCAAACTGAGAACCTTCAAAGGGACAGCGGCCCTAGTGGCTCCCAAGTGGCCCCGGAGCAACTGGTACCCCCCCTGGTCCTGGAGCTGCAGCCCAAGCTGATCCCTCTCCCGGGCCCAGTTCTCTCTCAACAAGTACAGAAGTCGACTGTCTTCGCTTCATCATCGAAAATCAAGGACCTTCATCTCATGATTTTCTCTCCCTTGCCGCAAAGAAGAGGTTTGGGATCTCGAAGAAAAGTCTAGACTTCCTAGAGGAATACAAGACCGAATCCACGAGACGGCAATATGAATCATCCTGGAGGAAATGGGGTCTCCTTTGTCAAGACAAAAAATCCTAAAGAAATCACCATTGATTTCTGTATGTCCTTCTTCATTCACCTTCATGGACAAGGATTAGCAGCCAATACGATTTCAACCTGCAAATCGGCCTTGACTAGACCAATTCTATATGCTTTCCAAATTGATCTGTCCAACGACATCTTTAACAAATTACCAAAAGCATGTGCTCCGCCTACGCCCAGCACCCCCTCCGAAACCGATCTCCTGGTCACTAGACAAGGTACTCCATTTCGCCTCCAACTTGGACAACGATTCATGCCCCCTCAAGGATCTGACTCAGAAAGTTATATTTTTTATTTGCTCTCGCCTCGGGAGCTCGAGTCAGGCGAAATAGTGGCATTATCAAGAGAAGAGGGACACATCCTGTTTGCCGATTCAGGAGAAGTGACCCTCTCCCTGATCCGACGTTTCTCGCTAAAAACGAATTACCCACCAAAAGATGGGGCCCTTGGAGAATATGCCCCCTGAAGGAGGATGTCTCTCTATGTCCAGTAGAGAGTCTCAAGGTCTATCTTCGCAGAACTTCGAACTTTGGTGGAGGCCAACTCTTCAAAGGAGAAACATCGGGCAGCGACCTGTCACTGAAACAATTAAGAGCGAAAGTCACCTACTTCATTCGCAGAGCGGATCCGAACAGTACACCCGCTGGTCATGATCCTAGAAAAGTGGCATCTTCTCTGAATTTCTTTCAGAGCATGGACTTTGAAAGCCTTAAAAAACTTTACGGGCTGGAAGTCCTCGCGAGTTTTTCTTTAAACATTATGCGAAACAAGTGCACGAAGTCAACATTTTGTGGTAGCCGCAGGTAGTGTTATGAAACCTGCACCTAACTCTGCGTAGAACAGTGAGTTACTTGGGACTCTAACTCTTCGGGTGCCTATGTTGACCCTCGAGCGATTCATAGTGATGTCTAAAAACACTTAGTGCTTTTATAACTGTTTCTTATCCCAGGTGAAATGTCATAGTGTCACACAAGTGCCGCATGCCATGAGCATGATGTGTTGTTCAAAGACTTGCGTTCCTCGAGAACGAGTACCTACTAATCCTGAAAGTCCTTTTCAGATTCAAGAGCAAGCCTTTATTTCTATGTACATTATTATTACTGTAAATGAACTTTACTTTTGCTGTAAATTATTTAATTTATGCATTGTGAAATAAAATTTCTATTTTATTACTTATGCGTCTCTTTCAGCTCCTACCTACTATGAAATACATACTGTCATAGTTTTATTTATTCCTCCTCTCTTATGGTCATGAAGAATTTAAGATGTCTAATCCTAAATTATATTCACCCTGTCTCAGTAAGGTTCCTACACGAATACTTACTTCTGATAACCAAGAGATGAACTCTATACACAGTGCCCAACCACCACTGGTCTAATTCAGAATGTTCCTATACAAATATCAAACATTCTGCTTCATCTCTAAGTTCTTAAAAGTTCTTCTGTCAGGATGAATAGCCCTTCAATACCACTTTGACGTCGGCATAGCCCATGGGAACTTCCTACCAATGGGGGGCAGGATACTTCGTTCCTATGGTTCTTTACCTAAGATTACTTTGCTGTTTTGTCAATGCCTAGGCACTTAACACTGGGGGAAAATCTACCACGATACATTGATTCTCTGGTACTCTTCCATCAGGACGCCATGGCTTGAGCCCAAAAAACGGATTTTGAGCGAAGCGAAAAATCTATTTTTGGGTGAGATAGCCATGGCGTCCTGATGGACCCTCCCTACTACTTCGTCCAGTTTTGTTCCCACCCTACACAATTGTATC
>NC_090750.1:104939295-104948373 GCF_036898095.1 Palaemon carinicauda
ACGAATTGCCAGCAAAGACAGAAAAACAGGGGGTAGAAGATAAAGTCTGGAAACAATTTGAAAGTAACCTAGAAAAGAAAGAAGAAAGGTTCAGGTTTACTGAACAGGACATGAGAGATATGCAAGAATTAGAGTTTATAGAAAAACATGGGGTAGAAGATAAAGTCTGGAAACAATTTGAAAGTAACCTAGAAAAGAAAGAAGAAAGGCTCAGGTTTACTGAACAGAACATGACAGATATGCAAGAATTAGAGTTTATTGACCAATATGGGGGAGGATAGAGTTTGTGAAAGTGTCTTAAAAACGATAGAAAAGGACATCGGCAATTTAACTGAGCACTACGGGGAGAACACACCTCAAGTTGAAAGCATGAAAAAAGACAAAGTGAGAAACAAAACGGGAAAACTTCTGCAAAGAAAGGGAACAGATATACCACAGATTGGATTCTCTGTTATCAAAGGATCTTCTCAAATCAACTGACCAAAACTTGGAGGATAGTGCAGTGTGTGTTACTGAACATACCAGCACAAGCTTGGATGATATCAAATTCGTGAAACTAAATACTCTTGCCCATAAGAAGGAATTATTAGATGAAATCCAAAATTATTTAAAAACTATCCCAATCAACGGCAAAAATATGGCGATGAGAGCGCATTTAGAAACTCACAAGGATCAGCTCAAAAAGGCCAGAGGATCTTCAGCCCAGAAGATAGCGCACCAACTCCAACAGTGCTGGTGTTGGAATAAGCGGCCCAGTAGTAAACAAGACCAGCCTATTGGTCCCAATGAAGCAAAGGAAATTGGAGTCTTGGAAGATATAATCATGGAAGAGCAAGAATCAGAAAAAAATGAGGAAAGAAAATGCGACTACCCCAAAAAGAAAGAAAAAGACATGATGAAACAACGGAATGCATTAGTGAATGCATTTTATAATAAAATGAATACCAGATTTACTAATGAGATGAAGAATCTGGAGTGCAGGATACAGGATATGCTTAATGCCAAAATAGGAACATTTCAGCTGACAAAACAAGAGCTACAAGAACAACTAACAAGCCTCAAGCAAGAAAATGGGAACCTCCGGCAAATCCTTCAAAATCATGAGAGGATCTTCACTTGCGGTAAGGAGAATGTTCAAAGATGGCAGAGCGAGAAGGAATGCAAAGGATATCAGAGGCCAGAGGACAAACAGATCAAGCGTTTAAAGAAAAAAAATAAGCTTCATCTGGAAGAAAACAAGAAAATCCTTCGTGAACTGGAAGTAGAAAGAGAGAGAAAGGAAAATCTAGAATTTCAAATGGTTGCAGATGTAGCCGAAATTTATGATTTAAAGAAAGAAAATGAGGAAGAAAGAGAGGGAAGGATAATTTTAGAAGGCATAGTACAAGAACAGAGGGAGAAGATACAAAAACTAGAAGGAAAAATAATAGATCATAAAGATTTAACAAATTTATACAAGGGCATTATTGAGGAAATGCAGAACGATAAACAGGATAATCTGATACATGAAAATTAAAAAAAAAATCAAAATAAAAAAAAAAAATATTTTATTAAATAGAAAATTAGAATATCATGAACTAAAAAATCTATATTATATATATATATATATATATATATATATATATATATATATATATATATATATATATATATATATATATATATATATATATATATATATATATATACATATTATATATATATAAACAAGAAAATCAGCTAAAGGAAGAAATTCTCAATCTGAAGATGGATTTGTCAGAAGAATTATTCCATAGAAGGAAAGATGAAAAAAGAAGAGAAAGGTAAGTGTGACCTTACGAGGCAGTTGGAGACTACAAAACCGGTCAGAGGAGAGCTGAATGATACAATAGAAAAGCTTAGCCAAGGTCTTTATCAGAAGGACCAGAAACTGATCAAGGAAATTCATTTAGTGTAAGAATCACTGGATGGAAAATGAATTAAAAACTAAAAGTCCAAAAATTTAAACAAAAATCCAAAATAATGTACAAAACAAATAATCCAAAAAAATTAAAAAAAAAAAATCCAAAAATATATAAAACTAGAAAATCTAGACTGAGAGCCACTAAGAAAGACTGGCAAAGCTAGGTGGATTCCGGCCTTCCAAATCTAAATGGAATAATTACAAGATGGACAGTTAATGCCAAGTGGATTCCGACATTCCAGGTCTAAAGATAATAGTCTACAAGATGGACTCGACAGAGGGAAGAGGTCCCACTTGTTCTAGTATGTATTCTTCCTTGACAAAGAAACTGCCTCTAAAGATTCGTCCACGTCAGAAATCTCTTCAAGTTCATCTTCTGGCAGTGCAGCAACTGCTGCAGCCTGAACTGAAGGATCAAAGTCTGAATGAGACCACTTGCCATGATCAATAATTGTATCCAACTAAAGAGGAGAGCTAGAGGTTGACTGGTGTGTGACACCATGGATAGGTTGACGCTCAACGACAATGGTTAACTGCCATGTGTCGTCACCATGGACGCTTAGCGTCCGCTTGCTGTGAAAGGAACGACGCTTGGTGTCAGGAGTCAACTGCCAAATGTCGCCGCGTGGATGCCTAGCGTGCGCTTGCTGTTGACGCCGACGCCCTATGCCGTCATGAGTAGACTGGTGATGGTCGTCCCGTGGGTGGACGCTAGGGTCCACTTGCTGTTGCCGTTGACCGCTTCATAGCGTCAAGAGTTTACTGCTGAGAGTCGTTACGGTTACGCCTTGCATCCATTTTGCCGACGCCAGCATTCCTCATCACGTTCGGAAGTCGATATTTGTTTGGCAACAACTCTCTGACGTGACTCATCTATAACAACCTGCTGTTGAGCACTGAGAATGGGAGACCGCTTGTGCGATAACACAACAGCACTAGAGACCACAGACCGCTTGTGCGACAACTGGTCTGACGTCTGACGCCCAGTCACACTGCCAACAGCTGGTTGATGACTGCATGAACGACGAAAGCTGTTGTTTCATGTCCAAAAGCATAGACCACTTAGGATCGTTAGTCCGTAACACATTTGACTCCTTTTCTAAAGGGATATCAATATCAGTATTGCCACGCTTTTTGGGTGACGAAAGCCAGTCTGAAGGAAGTGGTGGAGCATGAATAGTAACATCAGCAACAGACACAAACTCTGATTCGGACTGTAATCTATCTACATGAACACCGTGGTCCGAGCGTTTTGCAGGCGTGCAAGCGTCGAGAGAACGGAAACGCTCAGGCATATCCCACGTACTACACCCTGGACGCTGAACAACCGCGTGCGATCTTTTGAGGGGTCTGGACGTGTGACGCCAGATTTCACTACCCGAACCTTCATCGGAGGACGGCGATAACGTACCAACCTCATCTTTCCTACGATGAGGGTGAACGACCTGTGCTACGGCACCAGGAACGTTCGAAGGGACGTCTGCACAATTGATGAAGCTTCTCGTTCCCTTTTGCCGTCCGACATTACTTCTCCCATGGGTTCGAGAGCTCGAAGAGGTCGTAGGCTGGGCGAACGACAAGATCGTGCAGACGCACCCTCCACAACACTGAACACATTCAAAACACTTAACACATTTCTGTCAGAGTCACGATATTACACTACCTTGATTTCAGAAAATATTTTATTTCTATCCGCCGCTAACGACTCAACTTTTTCATCGAGAGCCTGAATAGTGGTAAACATGTCTTTTAAAGAAGGTTCCTTCGGTTGTTGATCTACCACTACGGAGGAAGGAATAGGACCATTTACATTAGGTAAGGCTAACTCAACAGATCGTGAAGAACTACTCCTAACCCTGTCCCTCTCTAATCTCTTAACATAACGTTCGTATGTTACCCATTCACTTTCCGTTAATGAAAAACATTAATTACATCGATCATCGAAAGAACATGGTTTTCCCCTACATTTAATACAAACATTGTGTGGATCTATAGAACCCTTAGGGAGTCGAGTACGACACCCTTCACTAACACACTTACGAATAACAGGGGAGGGGTTGGCCATATTGAAAGGTTAAGAGAAAGACCGACAACAAAAAACAAAGGTTAAATTAATAAATATAACCCCGAACCAAAAGATATCAAGATTAAATGAAGAAGAAAACAATTAAACGATAGCTCAAACTCAAAAAAACGTTGTACATCACCAAATAATGTCCAACAGAGTAAAAAAGCGAGAGCGAATTTCCAATATGACAGCCAGCTATGCGGGCAGAAGAAGATCTGAGGCTTGTGGGCATAGTTCTACCTGTGGTACCCGCGAGGGCGCTAGTGTACACCTGGCATATCTACAAAAGCGGCGCGAGATTTTGAAGTTTCTGCCAGGGCGTCAGGAGACTTTAGCCATTCTTATATAACCAGCGGGTAAGTTTTATATTTAAAATGCAAACTTAAAATAGAGCCCAAAGCATCGCAATGCTAAAAATCTACTAGCTAACGTGAAACTTACACAGTAAAACAAGTGAACACGAAAATAAGGGCGATCAGGTACAAAACCCGACACCCAAGCTAGCTCGACTCGAAGCGCTCCGGCTTCCCCAATCGTAAAAGCCAAAAATTTTCCCAGCAGGGTTCCAAAACATTTACAACTAAACAAAACTGCAGAGAAAGGTAGGTACTTAAGTTAGACGAAGAAGAGGAAGCCATCATACGAACAAAAACTTTGAAATAAGCTGATAAAGAGCGCACAACAAAACAATACAATAGTAGCGTGAAGCTGTGAACAAAGGAATGGAGCGCCGGAGACGTATGGGAGCACTGAAAGGTGGGAGGATATGTAACGGCTCCTTACTTTTCCTTCCCCTTAGTGGATTAGACTGGGGGTGCAGATATCTATGGTTATCTTAGGATACGTCCCTGATTATACACGATATCTACAGACAGTCATTCCGAGGGTTGGAATCCAGTGATACCCGACGGTAATTCTCTTGTAATATCACTCGCAGAAATATTATGCAGTACGAAGCTGCCGAAGGGAACTTCCATCCGGACGACATGGCTCAAGCCCAAAAAGCATATTTTCATATTTATTTTTTCAGCACTTGTCCAATATTCATAGATACCCTCCCACCTCTTCTCAGTCTAGTGGGCTCAGAAGCAGACTGATACTGCTGACATTACAGACAACAGGTGATGAGGCATTGTTAACTCATAGACAAACTTTTTCTTGGTGAAAGCTGGTGTTTAAAGCATCAATGCATATGACAATTGGTGAAGTACGGCATTGAAATGGTACATTTTTTAATGAAAAACTGCTTTTCTGTGTACTGTGATTTAAGTAATAATTCAAGTATCAAATATAGTTTTTATAAATTTCTTCTTTTTGTTACAGAAAATCTTCAAACTGAAATTTACAACAACTACAGGGACATGTATGTTCCAGAGCAAAGCTTTGTCCACCCCACCATAATTGACATCTCGTAAGTTATTCAACGTGTGCTTTAGCATGGGAAAGCATTGATAAGTTAGTGAATAAATATATCTTATTTGATCTGTGTGTACATGTACGTATTTGAAATATATACCAGTCTAAGTTCATTGTTTAATTTGGATCACGGAACAGTAGTACATTTGGTTAAATGCAAAACATTGATATTCTCTTCATACAGGATTGCAAATATTTGCTTAATAGTTGCCCCATTTTGCCAGTAGGCTTTAAATAAAAATAACACCCAAATGTATGGAATCCTCTTTCTTGTTGGTGAAGTACAACTATTGCTTATTTTATTGTGAGATTTGCCTGTGTCATTACAGCTGTCTAATTACTTTTCACTTTTAAGCCTCTTAATGAGAGAATGCTGTGACAAAGTCACTTGGCTTCAATACGCAATATCTTCTTTAAGTCTTGTCACAGACAAAAGAGGTCTCGAACTAACTGAAAGGGTTTCCCCTGTTTGACTATATTTCTCTTTACCGTATACTGTTTTCCAGCTTATTAATTTTACTTTGACGTCCTCCTAATTCTATACTGTATGCTTTTTTCCATCTTTCTGTCCAAATTCTATGACTAGTACAGTATCATTATTACTTTGTTCGTGACTGGAATACAAACCTACACTATTTTTAGGGGTGTTCTTTCAGCAAAGCTGAAAGGACGAGCGATTAAAATTTTAGGAATAGTTAACTACCCATCGCGCTAGTTAGCAGGGGTTAAGGGGGGAGTACCTTGCTACCCCTTACACTCACACACCTGTGACTGTGCTTACTTTACTTTTGGTTCGGATGATGAACGGTTGTTGCCGATCTTCATCCTCAAAACTGCCATTAATCTGCTTTGCTTTCTCTTTTCCAGAGTTTGTGTGTGAGATTTTTTTGTTTTTTTTTTTTTTTTTTTTTTTTCTTTATAAGGTCACTCAGATCTCATTTTTTTAAAAATAAGGGTGTTTGCATCCGTTCATATCGTCTCTCTGTCCCTTCCTCTGCCTACTTGAAAAAGACGACGCAGACGAAGACGACGTACACGAAGACGATGAAGACGAAGACCACGAAGACGACGGAGACGATGACAAAGGTTCTATCATTTTTTGAAAATAGGGCTCCCCAGGTTTCATTTTTTTAAAAATAAGGGTGTTTGCATCCGTTCATATCGTCTCTCTGTCCCTTCCTCTGCCTATTTGAAAAAGACGACACAGACGAAGACGACGCACACGAACACGATGAAGAAGAAGACCACGAAGACGACGGAGACGATGACGAAGGTTCTATCATTTTTTGAAAATAGGGCTCCCCAGGTTTCATTTTTTTAAAAATAAGGGTGTTTGCATCCGTTCATATCGTCTCTCTGTCCCTTCCTCTGCCTACTTGAAAAAGTCGACACAGACGAAGACGACGCACACGAAGACGATGAAGACGAAGACCACGAAGACGACGGAGACGATGACGAAGGTTCTATCATTTTTTGAAAATAGGGCTCCCCAGGTTTCATTTTTTTAAAAATAAGGGTGTTTGCATTCGTTCAAATCGTCTCTCTGTCCCCTCCCCTACCTACTGGAAGAAATTATCCTAGCTATCCATTTTCGAATTTTTTTTTTTTTTTTTTTTTTTTTTTTTTTTTTTTTTTTTTTTTTTTTTTTTTCTTTATAGGGTCACTCAGATCTCATTTTTTTAAAAATAAGGGTGTTTGCATCCCTTCATATCGTGTCTCTGTCCCTTCCTCTGCCTACTTGAAGAAGACGACGCAGACGAAGACGACGTACACGAAGACGATGAAGACGAAGACCACGAAGACGACGGAGACGATGACGAAGGTTCTATCATTTTTTGAAAATAGGGCTCCCCAGGTTTCATTTTTTTAAAAATAAGGGTGTTTGCATCCGTTCATATCGTCTCTCTGTCCCTTCCTCTGCCTACTTGAAAAAGACGACGCAGACGAAGACGACGCACACGAAGACGACGCACACGAAGACGATGAAGACGAAGACCACGAAGACGACGGAGACGATGACGAAGGTTCTATCATTTTTTGAAAATAGGGCTCCCCAGGTTTCATTTTTTTAAAAATAAGGGTGTTTGCATCCGTTCATATCGTCTCTCTGTCCCTTCCTCTGCCTACTTGAAAAAGTCGACACAGACGAAGACGACGCACACGAAGACGATGAAGACGAAGACCACGAAGACGACGGAGACGATGACGAAGGTTCTATCATTTTTTGAAAATAGGGCTCCCCAGGTTTCATTTTTTTAAAAATAAGGGTGTTTGCATTCGTTCAAATCGTCTCTCTGTCCCCTCCCCTACCTACTGGAAGAAATTATCCTAGCTATCCATTTTCGAATTTTTTTTTTTTTTTTTTTTTTTTTTTTTTTTCTTTATAGGGTCACTCAGATCTAATTTTTTTAAAAATAAGGGTGTTTGCATCCGTTCATATCGTCTCTCTGTCCCTTCCTCTGCTGCTTGAAAAAGACGACGCAGACGAAGACGACGTACACGAAGACGATGAAGACGAAGACCACGAAGACGACGGAGACGATGACGAAGGTTCTATCATTTTTTGAAAATAGGGCTCCCCAGGTTTCATTTTTTTTAAAATAAGGGTGTTCGCATCCGTTCATATCGTCTCTCTGTCCCTTCCTCTGCCTACTTGAAAAAGACGACGCAGACGAAGACGACGCACACGAAGACGATGAAGACGAAGACCACGAAGACGACGGAGACGATGACGAAGGTTCTATCATTTTTTGAAAATAGGGCTCCCCAGGTTTCATTTTTTTTAAAATAAGGGTGTTTGCATCCGTTCATATCGTCTCTCTGTCCCTTCCTCTGCCTACTTGAAAAAGACGACACAGACGAAGACGACGCACACGAAGACGATGAAGACGAAGACCACGAAGACGACGGAGACGATGACGAAGGTTCTATCATTTTTTGAAAATAGGGCTCCCCAGGTTTCATTTTTTGTAAAATAAGGGTGTTTGCATTCGTTCAAATCGTCTCTCTGTCCCCCTCCCCTACCTACGGGAAGAAATTATCCTAGCTATCCATTTTCGACTTTTTTTTTTTTTTTTTTTTTTTTTTTCTTTATAGGGTCACTCAGATCTCATTTTTTTAAAAATAAGGGTGTTTGCATCCGTTCATATCGTGTCTCTGTCCCTTCCTCTGCCTACTTGAAAAAGACGACGCAGACGAAGACGACGTACACGAAGACGATGAAGACGAAGACCACGAAGACGACGGAGACGATAACGAAGGTTCTATCATTTTTTGAAAATAGGGCTCCCCAGGTTTCATTTTTTTTAAAAATAAGGGTGTTTGCATCCGTTCATATCGTCTCTCTGTCCCTCCCTCTGCCTACTTGAAAAAGACGACGCAGACGAAGACGACGCACACGAAGACGATGAAGACGAAGACCACGAAGACGACGGAGACGATGACGAAGGTTCTATCATTTTTTGAAAATAGGGCTCCCCAGGTTTCATTTTTTTAAAAATAAGGGTGTTTGCATTCGTTCAAATCGTCTCTCTGTCCCCTCCCCTACCTACTGGAAGAAATTATCCTAGCTATTCATTTTCGACTTTTTTTTTTTTTTTTTTTTTTTTTTTTTTTTTTTTTCTTTATAGGGTCACTCAGATCTCATTTTTTT